>NC_056751.1:326578860-326681360 GCF_019279795.1 Protopterus annectens | reverse complement strand
TAAATAAACATTTTGGTGCCAAATAACCGTTTTTATAAAAACTTCCTTAAGGGTATCTTCCCTTAAAGGTATACACTCTACATTAATGCGTTAGCATGTCATTTAGTATAATTATACAAATATTTTATAAAATGACTGCTAGTGGTAAATACCTAAATCTAATGATGTTACTAGTATAAACATAATGTTGCATCACAGGTATAACAACACATAAAATATATAAAAAAATATATGAAAAATATATAAAAATATATAACAGAATGTACAAATTTATCTCTTCCTACACAATGATCCATGGACGGCTTCCTCACTGTGAAACTATTGTGATCACACTACTGAGATACAAAATATATATAAAATATATATATATATATGTGCAAACGTGTGACATGTAAAAATATGTATGCACAAAATATAACGTTAAAAACATAATAGAAAATAGAAAAGAATATACACAAAAATACCAGCAGCTGGAATACTATTATATGATCCTACATTGAATTGAGTCAACCAGAAATAATTGACCCAGCATTTTAAATCCTTTTTACCAAAATGGGTTTAATGGGTATGTGGTCATTGAGACCTGGCAAAGTTGAAGCATCAGTGTACAGTTGCCACGAAACCTCCTTATAACCCAGGGTGGCCTTGATGTTACTCCACCTGAGGTCAAATTTGACATTCTCTAAAATAGCAGATTTGAACTTGTGCGTATTTCCACACTTTTCAATGTGTCTATATAAGGCATTATTCATACCTTTCTTCCTGATACTATACATATGATCGTAAATACGCTTTTTAAAAAATCTTTCTGTTTTTTTCCTATATAGTATCCTGTGCATTCTGTACACTTGGCCATATATACCACATATTAGGAGTTGCAGTTACCCTGCCTAAATCTAATATATGTTTTGTTAATATTATCTAATATTATTGCATCTTCCTCCAAAATATGTGTGCATTTATTTCACCGTCCACATTTCTTTCTTTGTATCTCCAGGGCCCTACCACTCAGACTGACAGATTACATAGTAAGTTGCCTATCCACTGATTTTGGGACTGGTGACAGGCCATGAGTATGCTGAGAATTCACTTTAGACAAGTCTTTAATTGCATAAACCAATGGCTGTTTTCCCATTTGTTTTCTTTCAAATTCTGTATTTTAGAATTACTCCATTTTGCTGATGACTAAAACAAGCAAATGCAGTATCCCAAAGTAGAGAGAGCAGCCCCTTTGGAAAAGGGTGAAAAAACTTTGAAAGTATGCTGGAAATTTTCACTAGAGATCGGCTTTCCTGGCAGAAAGATATAGGAGGTTGGGGTTTTCTCAAAATTCCTCTATTTTTTGCAAGTAGTGGGTATTTGTGCTTTTAGCCCAGTGTAGAGTAAATGGAGTGGCTCGACCATTCTGGAGGTTAAGTAAGTGTTGTTTATTATGGCTCAGCTCAGTTAGAAATCCAAAATCCAGTTATCGAGTCTAAAAAAACAAAATTCCAAACCCCCTTTGAAGTAACACGATTGAACTGTATACAAAGGTAATTAAAAGATTGATCATAGACACTTCATGTCCTGTGTCGGGCTGGGGGGGGGGGGGTCACAATTTTAGCCTGTGCCTGTGGAGAAAAAATTCAAAATCTCAGTGCACACTGTTAAAACCTCAAATTGGTTGTATCCTGTGACTGTGGGAAAAGCAGTTTGTAGTACTTAAAGCTACAAGTGTCAATTAGTTTAAACACAGTAGTCTCAAGAAACCACACAGATGCTGATCTTCTTTCTATTGTTTTATTCGATGATAGTTAAATCTCAGTTAGAATCAAGTGGAAGAAGTCATTCGAGCATTGCTCAGTGCTAAAGCTTTTTCCCAGTGTGCACAATTCATTGTCTATATATGGGGTACTGCCTAGGATAGCTGACCAATCTGGTTGCGTGTGTGTGAAGAGCTGTGGCCTTTATTACGTAAGAGGTGAAGTGTTGGTAGCCAGCCAGGGAATCCCCTAACAGATTTCTAAGAAAGATCGCAATAAGAGTGAGATTTGCTTTAAACAACACCGATGTAGTTACAAAGAAAGAATAAATATGAAATACACTGATTTATTGTGACATTTTTGCCATCTTCTTCAGGAATGCTTCTTCTTTAGCTTAGTACTTAATTTCATTGTTTTTACTGATCAGTAAACAGTTACAGTAATCTCAGTGGAGGTTGGAATGACCCCACACTTAATTTAGTAAATTAAAGGTGGTTGGATGTGTGAGTGGGTTGTATTGAAAGAACCAAAACAGCGTGGTGTGATAGAGGTAAACCAATGATGTAGAAATCAATATATTTGTTATTTCCAGATGGTTAAAAGTGAAAAATCAAACTGGAAAGGAGAAAAATATCATAGTGGAGATGGGAAAAAGTATTGCTACAGAGGGCATATTAGCTTCAGTGGTCTGACTTGAGAAAAGTGAAAAGATTAAATGGTGGAGGGTTAGGCACATTGTCTAAGCTCATGGGAGGTGGGCAAAGTGGATCTCTTGTGCAGGAGGACCTGTTGGAAATCATTGGGAGTTGGTGACGGGGCATTGGAACCTAGTTCAAAGTTTCTGGAAGAGGGGGTGGGGAGTTCACTAAGTGAAAGAGTGGTGGATTTGAGAATCTGCATTTTGTAAAGGAGCAGTCTCCACTGGCCAAAGAGATGGGAAATAGAATATATTAAAAATAAAAATAAAATTAAATATGCAAAATGAGAGACATTGTTAGGGGAGCGGGAGCGTGGGAAGCAGTGCAAGTGAAAGAATCAAGGGGGTCTAAATAGTTTGAGTGTGGAATGGGAAATAAAAGAGGCTGTGGACCCCAAAAAAATATACAGAAAATGAACAGGGCTCATAGCCAAGTGTGGAATAAAGGATGTGCGGGGAGGAAGCAATGACCGAGCCATGGTAGGGAGAGAATGGTGGTGGGATTGCCCGATGTGAATGCACTACATCAGAGGAAACCTTAGTGTACTCAGTGGATATAAAGCCTATAGACTGTCCTGACCAAATACTGTGATAAAAAATTACTACACAAAAAATAAAAAAATAAAAAATAAAACTGATGAACATAAATAAAATGGAAACATCTGAAGACCACAAATCCTGCCTTTATTACAGAAAAAAAAATAAGTGCCTTTGTCCCACTAAAATGGACTTCTTCAGAATGTAATAAAACACATAATACATACATTTCCAGTTTAAATACTCTATCCAGTACCCAGATTGGTCAACCAGTCATTACCAAAGCTACATTTAAAGCCATACAATTCAATATTATATCACTAACTATACAGAAATCTAAAACATTCATAAAAATGAATAATGAAATTTAAAAAGTTTTTTAAAAGAAACATCATAAAGTTGTTACACATTCATTAAGAAAATATTTATAAAGAAAATATATGTATTATATGGACCCATTTCATAGCTTACTAGCTCATTCATACAGAAAAGGGAAATTGAAATTGCATCATTAAGCCCTGGGGGAACATAGCTGCTAACCTAAATTCTCACTCAGTTTCTTTCTTTATGCATATATTCTTCCAAACACCCCCCCTAGGACTGAGTTTAATGCATTCCAAGATCCCAAACAGAAACTTTGTAAAACCTATGCATTGCTGGGACTGCTTATAAAGAGCATTATTATGTTTTTTTATTTTTTATATCATTAAAGATGTTCATATAATCTACTTTCTAGGGTTTGTTCCATTTTTCCCACATAGAAACTACCACATGACATGCAGAGAGCCAAATATATGACCTTGCTAGTTGCACACCTGAACTTCCTAAAGTTTACCTTGCTCCCCAACCTATTCATCAAAACCATACTGGTTTGGATATTTATATAACTACACTGACTACAAGCCCCGCGAAGTTTAGTACCACCATCAGCAAATCTCATAGAGGCTATTTTTGTTTCTAACAACTTTTTAAAGTTTGCCGCTGTCTTGTTAATAAACCTAGGCTCTACCCCTACTTTTTCATATATTTCAGGGTTAACTCTAAATATATTCTAGTTCATTCTATGAAACTCCTTTATTTTTCATGTGAGGCTGTTATGTTGTAGTACACAAGCCCTTTCAAACTTAGTTTTCCTGTCAACCATACTTTGTCCATTCCCAGCCAGACCTAGACCCAAAAGGAGTTTATAGTGTATATCCCACTTATTATACAAATTCTTCAAGATTCCAGCAACCGAATTCTTGGGGTGTCCTCTTTCATAAAATATCATTCCTTTTCCAACTCAGTTTCAGTGAGATGTCATATGGGCTAACTGTATAGCCTGCCCTTTCACAATACTCTTTTTTTTGTGCCTTAGGGTGACTACTCTCAAAATGTAGGTAAGAATTACAGAATGTATCTTTCCGATATATTCTCAATTTAAACCCTTCATTATAATGTGAAATGTAAGTATCTAAATAACCAGTCCCTGTTTTATCATATTTGTAAGTAAATTCCAAAAAATCAGTAGTCTCACCCAAACGTATAAATTCCTGCATTTCCTCTATCCCTCCTTTCCAAAGAATAAATATATCATCCAGGAATCTGGAATACATTTTAACATGATTCCAAAATGGGCAAGTAAAGAGATATCTGTTCTACCATCCAAGCAGAACAATGCTGGCATACACGGGGGCACATGCTGCCCCCATAGCCACCCCTTTGATCTGTTGATAATATTCTTCCTTAAAGACTATGAAATTATTTTCTTAAATAATACTCATAAGCTCACATATGAGAAACCTGATCATGTTTCATATTGGAATATGCAAATAATGTCTCTTCAAATAATTCCAGACCCTTCTCCTTAGGAATCACAGAAAATAAATCCTTTATATCACTTGTAAGGAAGATTAAATCAGCATCCCAAATTTCCTGTTTTAATTGCCCCCAAAACTCCCATGAGTCCTTGACTAGATGTGGTGTATGTTCAACCAATGGTTTGACCCATGAATGTACCAGAATGGCTAAGGGGTGGGTTTTGGACCCTCTAGCTGCCACTATGGGTCTAAATGGTGGGTGTTGTACATTTTTACGAATTTTTGGGATGCTGAAAAAAAGGGATGATAGGATCTTTCTTATACAAGAAATTGTACAGTTCAACACAAATTCTCTCATTAACCACATAATCCTCCAAAATGTAATCTATGTGAAAATAAGCCATAAGAATTTGATTTTTTGAAACTATCTTTTGAAACAATCACATATGTTGTATCATCAAAAAGAAGTTCCTGCATTTCATTAGAGTAATCTGTTGCCCTAAACAGTACTACCCCCCCACACCCTTATCAGGGGTCAAGATATGTATCGATGTATCATTTCTAAGCCCACTCAATAAATTAAATTCTCTCCTACTAAGATTTTGGCGAATATGATTCTCATACTGATGGACTGTATACGGATCTCCCATCACTACTTTTTTCAAAAACATCCAAAAGGGGGTGCAAAGGGGGGTTAAATACACTCTTTTTCTTAGGAATTATACCAACTATCTTATGCTCTAACAAAAAGTGATCTTCCTGATCAGAAAACAAATGCTAAGATTCAGCTTCCTGACATAAAGTTTTAATTCTGTTATGTTATCAACTATATTGCTTTTTCTTTCTGGAATAAATTTTATACCTTTTGATAACAAACTAAAACATTCAGAGGAGATAACTCTATCAGTATAGATGTATATAGTGAAACCATTAGATGTGCATATTAGATTATTCCTATTGTCATTTAGTCCCTATATTGATTCATGCTCCTGTAAGTATTCCCCCTGCATGTTTGTGGGTAGTATTTCATATGATATTCCCCCTTCTCGGTGTACCTGTGAGCCAGTGTCTCCGAGCGTCACACCACCTGAAAATCCTGTTCAACTTCAGTATTGAGGGATACTCCATGTTGAAATCCCCCAGCAATATCAACTTCTCTCACCGCATCACTGTAACTTGTAGAAGTCGAAGGGTATTTATCGTGGTGAGCCACCTTCAAGATCTGCCTCACAGGATACAACTGACAATTTTGATATTGTTTTAAATCCAGCTCCAGCTTTCATTTATTTTTATAAAACAATGTATTACACCTTTTTTCCACCCTGTCCAATATCTTAAAATGGGATCACTTCTAAATGCCGAATACTTACATTACCGAAGACCAGAATCCTGAGACCAGATAACCGAAAGACGAGAAGACCGGAAGACCAAAAGTGCGAATTTCAAAATCATGGAAGTACGGAGATGTCAGTAGGATAGGTAAGCCTCTATGTCTGGTTGTGTTGGTTAGGGGCTTTAGTGTGTGTGTTGTAACTGTGATGTGTGTGTGTGCAGGGAATGTAGGTGTGTGGTGGGATTTTCTTGTGTTTGTCTGTGTAGTGCAACCTTGGAGTTAGAATATTTAAGTGGGGGGTGGGGGCTGCAGGGGTGCTTGCCCCCTGCTTTTCTGTAGTGTAGGTTTGTGTGTTTATGTTTTGGGTGAAGGTGTGTGTATGTGTATGTGTGTGGTGTATGTTTAGTGTAGTGTTTGGTATTTCAGATTTCGCACTTCTGGTCTTCCGGTTTTCTCGTCTTTTGGTTATCTGGTCTCGGGATTCTGGTCTTCAGTAATGTAAGTATTCAGGATTTAGTAGTGATCCCCTTAAAATACATCCCCTCATATTCCGGAAATAGCAAATCCTGCCTTATTCTTGTATCAAGTGTGTTAATTTTACGAAGAATAATATCTCTTTGTTTTTCATAATAGTAAACAGTTTTCTGTATCAGCCCCATCATCAAAAAATTGACAAAATCTGTAATTACTTCATCATTGTAAAAAACACCAAAAGGGAATTTGAAAATGCGTAAACCTTGGGGCACAACATTTAAGGAACATTCTTTTAAATGCGCTATGCCAGTCTGCAAAGATTTGAATTTAAAAAGTCTTTTCTCAAAATAATATGTCATATTCTTCAGAGAAATAAAAGCTTTATTACTTGAAGCACCAGCTTGCACATCCAGTCTATTAGCCCCCTGTTCATTATTCTTAGAAAAGCAGAACTTCCTTGTAAGCAAACCAGACAGTTTAGAATCAGTATTGCCAGCATTTAAGGAACTGTTAGCTGAGTTTCCCAATGCTTGCACACTAGTATACGCTGTTCCACATTAATAGTAAGACCAGAGCCATTATAAAAAACAGTACCTTCATTTTGTTGCTTCCTTTTGTTAGACTGCTTAATGTTACCCTGTTCAGGAACGATATCGTCAGCTCAGCTTTTCAAATTTCGTTATTCATTTTTATGAATGCGTTAGATTTCTATATAGTTAGTGATGTAATATTGGATTGTATGGCTTTAAATGTAGCTTTAGTAATGATTGGTTGACCAGTCTGGGTACCGGATAAAGTATTTAAACTGGAAATGATTGTATTATGTGTTTTATTACATTCTGATGAAGTCCACATTTAGTGGGATGAAAGCACTGTGAAAAAAATGCCAAGTGAGAAAATGGCAAAGGGAAAAAATGTGCAGGATTGGGGAAGAGAAAACAAGGGGACCACTCCGAGCTGACCTTGTATAAATCGAGAAAGGAAGATGGCCTGGGAGAGGGTTATATAAAGGGGCCAAGAGGGTTAATGTCAGGGGTTTTTAAAACTATGGCCCCAAGGAATGGAACAGGAAAGGTAAACTCCTCCTCAGGCACAGGCTAAAATTGCGACCTCATCCAGACCAGTACAGGACGTGAAGTGTCTACAATCAATCTTTTAATTACCTTTATATAAAGTTCAACCAGGTGGTTCTAAGGGAGTTTTGAACTTTGTTTTTTTTTAGACTTGATCACTGCATTTTGGATTTCTAACTGAGATTAATCATAATAGACACCAATTAAGGGGTCATTTTACTTACTTACCCTCCAGAATCTTCAAGTCACTCCATCTCCACTACACTGTGCTAAAAGCATGAATGCCCACTACCTGTTAAAAATAGAAGAATTTGGAAATAACCCTTACCTCCTATACATCTCCTGTAGAAAAGCAGAGATCTAGTAAGAGTTTCCAGCATACTATGATTTTGCTGATGAGGAATCTGCTTTTTTTTGACCAGCCAAAAAAATGTACCCATATAATTGTCTTTTGAAATCTAATGATCTAATGAGGATACTTAGAAAAATGCAATGAACTATGATAATCCACATTTAGACATATAAGTAGAAATCTGTTTGTGTCATGTAAGATTTCTCCTCCTCATTAACTGAGAAGGGAGAATTAGACCCTCTCCTTTTAACTTACGCATTCACTTACTAGTAGAGGTATTCATGGGTTATGCACCAGAATGGACAAAGTGAGATACAATTGTGTTGTTTCATTTATTTATTAAAAGTATTTATTTATTAAAAGTATTTATTATTAAAAGTATTTGTTGGAAACTGCTTTATTGTCAAATGGCTGTAATAAATCTGATCATGGAACTGATGATAATAATATCAGTCAGGGTGATATCTTACCTTTCACTGGTATTGTCCCATAGATAAGTCTGAGAGTCTCTCTGCTAAAGACGTTTAAATTCTACCTGGTGCAGTAACAGAATAATTATATGCTCTTCCAAAGAAAGTACCTGTACATGAACTAGGGTTTTTACTTTAAGTCTTATTTGTTTTTGAGACACCCTAGTAACTAGCTTAAATTATGACTGGTGTAGGTGACACAGAAGGCTAGAGCGTCTTCTTTGGTGGAAATGCAAATAGATTTATAAATGTTTTTCAGTCACTGCTTTTTCAGGTAACTTTCCCTTTACTCTTTTGATTTTAATTTTAGAACATCAAGACTGACTTAACCATCCCAACCTTTTTAGATCCTGTGAAGTTCTTCTGATCTTTGCAACTTTCTCTGGGTGAAGTATGAACTTAATGCCTTAAATCTCCCTACTCCTGTGGCTTTATTAATTTTAAACTGCACGTACAATGCTCTCTACTATGCTGATAATGATGGTGTGGGGGGGGGGGGCTTCAAGCAGCATATACACTGGTCATCAAGTTCATTTAGCTAGTCAACAATTATATTTTTATTTAATTTTGACTAAAAAAAATACATATTCTAAGTAAGTAAAAAACACATTAGTCTCAGTAGTTTGGTCTTCTTTATTAATGTATTAAATGATTGAAGAAACAAACAAAAAGCTCTAATGTAGACTTATCAGCCAATAAGCACAATAATAAACAGAAAACATAGAAAACAGGCTAATTATTTTGAGTGAGAAGATCTCATAAGCATAGACTACTCATTTATATGGGAGCTCCACAGGACTACATGTAATAGGTATATCAGCACCAGTGGACACAAAGACTACTCAGGGGGTTAAAACAGCTAAAGAAAAATTGCTAGGCTGGTGCACCTTTGCTGTTATACAAATCCAGGCATGCAACCTTTTGTCAATGAGCCTATTTGTCTTCAAGTGGCAGAGCTGGGATAGCTGATAGAAAAACATCTGTGCGAAATCTACTGACTGTCAGTATAAAATCTAAGTATATGATGGGGATCACTTAATATACCCTTTCCCTCCTTAGTGCAATCTCATATCTGGTATGTATAATTAGCAGGGGATACGGGGGCGTTGCCTGCTGAAAAAAATATAGTGTGTTTTTTTTCTTTTTTTCATCCTTTATGTACTCTGATGTTTAGTGTTTTGATATTTTTGGTGTTGATCATTGGTGGATTAACAATTTTTTTTAAAAGCTGTACTTTTATAAATCCACATATTTTGACTTATACTTATAATGTAAATATGTCAATACCCTGAAGTAAAATCATTTATTATAAGACTAATTCTTATATATATATATATATACTATGCTTACAAGTAAACATGTAAATCAACAAAAAGATTATTCATATGAAGTCTTCTTCCCTCCTAAATTTCTATCAACTACTTTCTTCTAACATCATAGGCAGACTTGATTCCTCCTATACAATACTATTTTGGTAATTATGGTTTGAGCCAGTAAGTTATTCCATTTACAGTGGATACTCACTTATTGCAGAATTTTCATAGCTTACTAGAAGGCAGGGGCGGCCCATGCTATAGGACTGCGGGACTGCAGCCCTCCCACCTGTAAAATGGGTCCCCCACCTGTGCATAAAATAAAGTTCCCAGTCCCCCCACCATCCTGTAGAACATATAAAAATAAAAAAATATGCCGGACTCTGCACATACGTGCTTAGTTCCTGGCTGCTGTATTAGGCAGACCAGAACTCCAAGCACACATGCTCAGGCATTCCTGAGCTCCAGACTGCTCAGTTAGCCAGTCCAGATAGGGAAGGGAGTTAACTCCACCCTTCCAACCCAGAGATCTGGGCGGTGGCAACCGCACAAACCGGAAGGTCACCGGACTGCATCGCCCACAGGCTGGACCAATTGCAGGAGGCTCCAGCCTCCTCACATCTCGCAGAAGACCGAGAATACAACATGCGCAGGCTAGTATGGAGGACAGGACTGCATTCGTTGATCAAGCCAGTATGGAGGAACGATTGGAGAAAACAGCTGCAGAGTACAGGATCGCCATATGAGGACCGATCGGGGAAACAGGATCGCATTTGCAGTTCTGGAGACAGGTGTGTGTGTTTGTGTGTGTGTGTGTGTGTGTGTGTGTGTGTGTGTGTGTGTGTGTGTGTGTGTAATGCCCCAGTTGCTTCATGGTGGTGGGTAGAGAATAAGGCTTGAACCCTGTACCTTGGGGCCAAGTGACAAGAGCCTGAATTCCCTACCCACCACCATTTCTAAAACATTTGCAGATTTTTGCCTCATATTTGTTCTGTTCCTCATAAAATCTGTGGTTTCTATATTTTTGTTACGTAAAACAGACAGTAGTGCAGTGGTGCAGTGGTAGCAGTGTTGCCTGACAATTATGGGCTGTCTGGTTTGATTCTTGGCTGGGGTGCCTTCTGTGTGGAGTCTGCATGTTCTCCCTGAGTTTGTGTGGGTTTGCTCTGGTGTCCTCAGTGGATATTTGTCCCTATTTTTTGGACTGTATTCCCCCACTATTGGCTTCGTCCAGGTTTTTTGTGCCAAGGTTGAGAGCTATAGTGATAACTGATCTCAGTGAATATGTTTGGGGGCTGTATTCCCCCATTATTGGCTTTTTTCAGGTGTTTTGTGCTAAGATGTTGACAGATATGGTGAGAACTGAATTCACTAAATGGTAGCCATTTAAGTTTCAGTCTTCCTTTCTTTCATAAAAATAGATGATTTGGCATAGTGGTTTGTTGCTCTGGCTGTTTTGCGCAGGGACCTGGGTTCAATACTTGGCAGTGAAATGTATGGTGGTAACACAGCATTTTATTCTAGCAACTTTCCAACATTATACAAGCAATGTTTAAAATGTGTCCCTGGTTTTTGGGCTTTTGTCCCTCCCCAAATACATTTTGGCTTTGTCCAGACTTCTTGTGGTGCAAAGTTCAGAGATGCAGCTGAGTGTCGAGTAGATTTTACAAGGAGCTGAGAGCTGCAGGGGAACAAAAGTTTAGTGCTGCTTATGCCAAGTCTGCTTATATTGTAAATAGCACAACAGGTAGTGTACTTGCTTTTGATGCAGAAGGCTGTGGGTTCTACTCACACAGTAGGTAGATCCATTGCTGATACTGTAATCTGTTGTAAAGGGGATGGATGCTGCAGTCCTCTTTGGCGAAGATACCTAGTAACTATGAACATGTTATCAGTTTGCCACCCATTCCCTATTGCAATATTACTAGCATTATAATTTTTTTAATGCAACATAAGCAATTTATTCCTCAAGGGCAATAGGCACTTTATTTGTAGATGAAACAATGACATATAAAGTTGCTTGCTAGCAGTAACCTCTTCATTAGTTAACAGATTTATTTAATGTGGAATTATTTAGATGGCTTTTACTTCTTCAGAGATCATGCATATTTACTGATACTGGTGGACTGTTGAAGTTTGAGTAGACATTTATGATGGAAATGTTCTGAATTGGGCAGTTCAACTGTACTGTATTGTACAAGGAATATAATTTAATACAGTCAGGAAGGTGTATCAAAGAGCATGTGCATGTTTTGTGTTCAAGGGGCCTATGATTTGAAAATAGCCCAAAATTAATCTTTATCTGCCACTGGCAAAATGTATTTTCTTTTAATGTGGGTTTCAATGCTGTTTCAATGAATGTGAGTTTCAAGGGCAGAGAAGTTTTAATGCTAAGTCTATTTTCATTGTGAGACTGCATTGTTTTGTTTAGCAGATATCTATTAGGGTTTATGCTGTAAAATATAAAATAAAACTTTCAAATGAAATCCATATCATCACAGAAGTAAAGCAGTATGCACATTACAGTGTTTGTGGCAAATGGGGCAAAATAACCAAGGAATTGGAATGGCTGCAGGGGGGATGCTCCATTCGACCATGATTTTGTGAGGGGGGAAGAGCAGGAAACTCAGACATCCCCAGCTGAACTATACCTCTCAACTGTCCAGAATTCTGCAGAATGAATAGATTTTTGCGTCTTATTTTTGGTTTGTTCCTCATAAAATTTGTGGTTTTCTGCCAAATCATTTAGGAATGAAGTCACTAAATAATGACAGACATTGAGTTTCACACGTCATAACCTTCAGAAAAATGCATGCTAAAGCAAGACTTGTTATTCTATCAACTGTCTTAAGTTTATACAAGAGCAATTTTTAGTACTGTTTGCATGTTCCCCCAAAATATTTGGCCCTGTCCGGATTTCCTCCATTAAGAGGTTGAGAGGTACGTGCAAATAAATCGCTTTATAGAATTAGGAATATCCAAACCTCTCAAATGTCCCCAATTTTGGCTCAAAATGTTGCTCTCCCCCTAATAATCCCTCTGCAAAATGGCAATTTTGGAAGAAAACGTGGAGGGTTTACAATTATAAATAACTGTAATAATCAGAGTTATAGATTACTTTTATTTCAGAAATGCATGTAGAGGATCTTATTTTGTCAGCTGCTCAAGTTAACAGTACTAATGTTAAAAACGTGTCCCTTCTTTGACAGGTTCCCAGCTATATTGTGTGGCAATTTTATATTTTTACATAACATTTTTGGTCTGTTTTTCATAAAATTGTGGTTTTCTGGCAAATTAGTAGCAAATCATTAAAGACTGAAGTTAGAAAATAATGGCAGACATTTGAGTTTCAGATTTCATACCTTCAAAAATTCATACTAATGCAAGACCTACTACTATTCTATTATCTTTCTAAGTTTATGAGAGCAATATTTAAACATTGTCTTTATTTTTGGGCCTGTGTCCCACTTCTATGTATGGCTTTGTTCAGATTTCTTGCTCTGAGGTTGAGAGATATGAGTGTCAGAACCATCATCTTCAGCCAGAGACATTTCAAACTGTGACCTACTTGTTGCACCCCACTACCCATTGTAGTGGCTCTGGATGTGTCCAAGCAAGGCAAGGAGCAGTTATGCAGTGTAAGTGTGCAGATTATTCCCACATCCAAGGTAGACCACAAGTACGACCATGGCTTTTCATCTGTCCTTGATTTTGCAGAATGTTCTGGTTTTCTGTCATATTTTTATACTGTTGATTTATGCTTCTTATTATTCAGAAAATGCATGCTGTTGCAGTGCCCTGTTGCTCTGTATTAAAGTAACAATGCTTTATTGACCATCAGGTAAGCTTGTCGGAGATTGTAAGATGCAAGTAAGCTTTAATAAGCATACTGTTAAAGAATTACCAACATTGAAAGCCTTTTCATTGTTGCCATGCAGAGAATATTTACATAACTAAATAACATATAAGCCTTAGGTATTGAAATGCATATGACAGTATTTGAAATAAAGGACAGGATTACACTATTTTTAGAAGCTCATTACATTTGTTGGAGACTTGCAGTTATCTTTCCAGGCTTTACCCGTAAACTAAACAGAATGCCAATCTAGCATGTGTGGTCCATAACTTGTGCAGTAATCCTTTAAGCAATTTATCTTGAGCTTGTTTCTTGTTCGCTGTTCATTTTTTACTTTTATCATGTGTCCCCCATGAAACAAGTAGATAGTTGTTGTCAGGCAGCAGGTCTTTTTTGGAGAAGAAACATTTTTACAAGTGGGGATATCACAGAGATTGCTACTTTCAGCACGTTACTTGGTAATTTTATAAAGCTGAATATAAATTATAATTAGAACTGCAGTGCAAGGAGAAGTGGTTTGAGCTGAGTGATGCTTGTTTTATTTTATACTTGATTTTGACTGGCATTCCAGTAATGTATTTAAAAAGCAATTTATTTTTTCATGCCTCACAACCTTTGTGTTTCCATCCAGATATTAAGTAAGTTGTCATGTAGCCAATGCATTGAAATATTTTTTCTTCTACACTTCATTTTGTCTTGATTGGACTCTCGTAATGATGGTTTGGCACCCAGGGCAGCGTATTTAATTAAAGTTCCAGTTGTTGTGGATTTTGAGCATAGCTCCACCCCTTTCTAGTTGGTCACACCACTTCCAATTGGCCCCACCCATTCAGCTGTCTCCTGCAGCCCCCCCTTTAATTTGAAGTCAACAGCCGCCACTGCTAGAAGGGGAAGGAAATGTCCATTCATTCTGATTGAAGAGTTCAGCCTGAAGCCATCACTGAAGGCAACTATTGTGTTTCTATCTGCTGAACTCAATACCTACCTGTACATTTATTCACTTAAATAAGTACACACAGGCACACATAATGAGACCCACCAGACATGACATTCTGCCATCACACTCCTTTACATTTAGGCCTGTGTGGCAATGTGACTGGTGTAGGTGTGCAGCAGAATGTAACCCCCCCACACACACACGCACAATCATATACACACAAAACATTCCTGCAAACTCCAGCAAGTCAGGGGATGAATCAGTCAACAGCCATTCCCATCTATAAATCAATATAGTATATCAGCTTTCTTCGTAATGCCTTAAGGTCAAGTTTGAATAATATGTACCCACAAGAGAGTGATCATTCACTATATAGCATCATAGGACATTGTGATCAATTGATCAGCATCCTGCTATTTCATCAAACAGTTACTACAGAACACATTTCAGACCAACAGTAACCTAAGCATGTGCCTCTGTCTTCCATACTGCAAATGAAAACAGGGTATAAAGTCCCACTCCAGGAAACAGACTAAGCTGCAGGGATGGAAGGCCTGTACTTAGAAGATCTGTTCAACATTTAACGTGTTGATTGCTGTTTTAGAACAAATACAAATAATAATAAAAAAAAAAAATAAGTACATACACTGTTATTATGCACTCTGCTTACAGCTTAACATTTTAACAATGCTGTGTCCTGTTTTGTTAAAGCAACTACAAGCTATGATGCTGTTAGCATTGCAATGAATAACTTGAAAATGCATGCAGAATACAGTGACTACTGTCATTATGTCACTATCAGTGTCATGAAATTCTGCTATCACCATTATGAAAGATATAAACTATTACAGAACTGCCAGTCCACAAAGTGACAGCGAACATAAGTCATTACTGTCATCTTTCCAGAATGGTACTCAAGTGCTGTTATCATGACTTACTGATACGGGATACAGAATAGAGGCCTATCATTTGTGGAAGGCAGGGCTATGAAAAAAACTTATGCTATAAGGTGAAGGCTGCAGAGTTAATGCACTCCATGAAGGATACTTGAGGCAAAATGCTGTTCCTGTACTTGCCACTTCTATTTCTATTCATCAAAACAAAGAGTGTCAGGGGTCAAGGAGCACCTTCTCCTGCCATTGCCACTATACAGGGGCGTTATACTGCAGCCTATGCTGTGACTTAGGGAAACAACTGCCAGTGAGGTAATACAATAAGACCTATCTCTTGCTTTTCTTTAGACATCAAACATTGGACTAAAACTAGGATATGTGTAGGTATGTGTGTGCATGTCTAGTACATGTGCAGGAATAATGTTATTTAGTTTTATTAACCATCTAAGTGGGAATAGTGTCATAAGCACTTTCCAACCATGACTCTGGCAGGTGGCAATCAATATAAAAGTAACAATATTCAGGCAGATGACACAATACAATACAATGAAAATAGGTTAGCAGACTAGTAGAACATTAGCAAAATGAACAGAAATTAATCAAACTTATCAACAAAAGGAGTAGGCTTGTTACAACTTAACTATGGCAGTTATAATAATATTAAAGCAAAAATCAAAATAACCAGCCATGCTGACTCAGAAACTGATGATTTAAAATCTTTATTCAAAACAAAACTAGATAAGTTATCTGAAGAATCCAACATAACAAGACAGAATGAAATTAATCTGAACCTAAGATGAAAGTATTTATCCAGTTTTAAAATAAGATGATGGAGCTGAAAAATCCTTAATCTGGACTAAAAGCATTTGAACAATTTTGTTTTTAATAATTAATGAAAGAAGAAACTTCAGAGTCTATTGGCTGGTTATTTTGATTGTTTGTTATATTAAATGAAAAGATGAGTGATGGAAGAGAGAGAAACAGAGAATATAAAAAAAACCATGAAAATATCATAATATTATATATTTATATATATATATATATATATATATATATATATACACACACACACACACACACACACACACACACACACACACACACACACACACACACTACATATGCATATAGAAGTAGAAGGGAAGCTTCAATGTAATATAATTAAGCAATAACCAACAACGTGGTGTGGTATATTGAAGATTTACGCACAGTGGATGTGGTTTAATCATGAGGCGAAGCCCGAGTGATTAAATAAAGCCAGCCGTGGGTAAATTTCAATATACCGCAAGCACTGAGTCAGTTATTGCTATTACACAATGAAATTATTTTAGAAAAAAAATTACTTACTTTTCTTAAATAATGTCTTTGTATAATGGCACCATACTGTTCTTCCATGGCTGGTGGTATCCTGCTACCTTGCTGTGATGTACTGTGCATGCATATGGGACTTGCATTCCCATGCATACCCAGTACATCAATGCTTTGAAAAGGATGTAACGGAGAAAAGAAAGTCTATGTTGCTCAGTATTTGTTTTCTTTTTTTTTTTTTTTTTAAATTAAAATAAAAAGTTTTGGCTACATTAGGGGTAGGAGAGAGAGGGACAGAATGGAGGAAATGCAAAGAAAATCAGGTACGTGCCTTTAGTTTTAAATAATGTACCTGATTTTCTATTATTTCCGCCATGCTGCCTCTCTGGTATGTCTGAAGCCTGCCCTGGACTATAGATTTTTTTTATTTTTTGTTAAAAAAAATAAAAGTTATGGAATATATGAATGGAGAGAAGTCTGGGTGACTGGACATTTTTCTGTTGGTATATTCTGGGATTTACAATAGGCACACTTATTGGACTGGTGAATCAGCATGCTTGTTTTTGAATATTAATGGCCAGTCATTCTATAATTCAAAATTCCTCAGTTTATGCACCATCTACATCAGGAATGAGTAGAAGAAAAAAGTGTATTTGGCAATGGAGGTTAATTGTTCAATTAAGTTTTTTTTTTCTGATGGCTAACTGACCACATTTTAAAAGAAGGATGGAACTGTGTTCCACCTTACTGACCACTTCTGGAAATGGTTAGCTAACTAGAAAGGTGGGTAAAACTACACATCTCTGTACCAGATCCCTATTTTGACTAGATCTGAGAGTGTACTAAAATGAAAAAATTGTATGTTTGCTCGCATGGAGAATAACAGTCTCCAGTGAGGGGTGTGCATAACAGCAACATGGCAAAGAGATGGAACATTTGATCTAATGGAGGAGTAAGTGGTGAGGTTCTATATTACAAGCTCAAAGCTTTACGTAATCGAATAAGTAAAACTCCAACTTGTAATATCGAAACCGTAAATTGTCGAACAGCTGATTTAACCAAAGGGAACACTTCCCTTGGCTGTTATGTGTAGTATTCCTGTTTCTCCACTTTGGAACGATCTTGAAGTTGGTATATTTAGGTTGGAGTGTGGTGGGCAAAGTCCCCCACTTGATTTCAAATCTAAAGGGTTTTATTTTTTGATTCGGCCAAGGGAAGTGTTTCCCTTGGTTGAATCAGCCATTTGACAATTTTAGCTGCCGATACTACAAGATTGAACTTTAGTTATTCAATTAACTAAAGCTTCAATGTTGTAATATAGACACATGGGTGAGATGCATTATCACATAAGTAGTAAAACTAGGATAAGACTTGTAAGTCAGCACTATTCTGCGATATACTAATTAAGGATACAGTACTAATATGTGACACTATATCCCTCAAAATAAAATAGCATGGCAAAAACTATATGAAGCCAAAAGCCTTAATGAACAAACCCTCTAAATACACGTACAGTTAGCTGTGTAGTTGTCATACAAATGCAGCACAATGTAAAACACGCAAAAAGTGTGTTCCCAAAGTGGCAAACACACCTACACTACCCATGTGGGGGTGAAGCTCCCCACACTCTGCATATTTCAGTCTTCAAATTACAATATCACTGTACCTTGGGGTAGTGACCAGTAAAACACAGAAACCTGTCTTGTACAAGGTTGTAGACCATAAAACTTCACTAACGCTTTATTGCTAGTGCATCTCTCATATGTGCAATGTGCAGCAGTTCATGGTCATCTATTAACTGTGATACAAGTGAGCGTAAGATGAAAACTGGACAGTAAGACAGATAACAATGGTTCTGTTATGAAACCTCAAACACTTGAAAGCCAACATTCCACAAAAATGAAAACAAATGACCAGATGATACAAGGGCTAAAACATTAAACTGTAAGCAATGTTTTAGGGGAGGCAAGTCCACTGTACCCTCTCCAATATGAGAGGAACCTCCCCACACCTCTGAACTTGTACATACAAACTTTGCTATCACACAAAGAATGCATATTTGTCAGTGCACACACAGAAACTACAACAGAAGTGATTTCCAAAGGCAAACTGTCACTGGAGTTTTCATCCTAGGTGTCTTCTGACACAGGCACCCGACACGTGGGATGAGGAACTTGGCAAACTTTACACAAGCCATTAATAATATACATTTGATGCCTCCATATCCCACTTAACCATCTGTTCATTGGGGTGTGAGTTTTAGTACAGTAAAAATTGTTTGCATTGGTGAACAAAGTAGCATGTGTAAAATATGTAAGATGCAATAGGTTATATTTAAAAAAACACTCCTAAGTTTACAGCTGTAAGACAATGTTCAGCTTTTGCACTTATATTTTCCTATTATCTGCTTTTGTTTTAAAACAATGAATATTTACTTGTTTAAAATGCAGGAAATCTTAAATTGTTGCTATTAGGTGTGTATTTAAAGAAGACCTACAGAGCATGTGTACTAATAGTAACTTATGATAATTTTTACTATGTTTTTTTGATAAGAACTCTACAATACAAAAACTTTTTAGCATAATGACTTAGACAGCAGAAAGTAGAAAGAATGGAAGGTAAACTTTAGGGGCCCATGACAAGAAAAATAACCTGATATCCTGTAGAGGTATTTTGATTGAGTTAATTCAGAAAGTTTATGAAAATTTGTATAAAGCAGAGGAATGTGGCAACCAAGAAAGAGAACAAATGGAAATATTTATGGAAGATTTAATTGTTAGAGGAAGACGAGGTTCAACTAATAGTTAAGATAGGGTGAGAGAAAGTAAAAACAATATCGTATAATCAATCTGCAAGGAAGGCTCCAGGAACATGTGTCATAGCTGTGGAAATTAAGAAGTAAAGAGGAAAAAATATAAATATCTGGAAGACTCTGTTTAATATTTTCAAAGATGGGAAAGTACCAGCATTTCGGAAGAAAGCTGTGGTGGCTGTATTACCTAAACAGGGTAAAAAACAATCAGCCCAGCTTAATATTGACTCATTTCAATTTAAACCATGATTATAAAGTGTTTACTTGCAAAAAGAATCGCAAAGGTGTTTCCAAAAATTGCTAGAGTTGGATCAGTGTGGGTTTGTGGAGGGGAGGCAAACATTTGACAACGTTAATATAACAATGATGATCCAGAGGGAAGTAGAATGCAAACAAATATTGTTGTTGCTGGTGGGTCCTGATACAGGGAAAACATTCAACAGAGTAAGCCATGTTTTATGAGGATGGCAACAGATTCATTTGCATTCCCAGACACAATAAAAATGTTAATTAGCATGATACTAAAGTGGGAGATAAGTTGTATTTGAAAAGAGAAATCAAGCAGGTGTGTCTTCTTTCCCCGCTGTTATTTGCTGTATAAATAGAGCTACAGGCAAAGAAAATGAAGGACTCAGACATTTAAAGATATAACAGATGTGGTAATAAGAAATGTTGGCTTAATTTTCAGCTGATATCATTGTGTGCTTGATATATATATATATATATATATATATATATATATATATATATGAGAGAGAGAGAGAGAGAAAAGGACATGTTGTTGTTGTGGAACATTTTGAGACAGTGTCAAGTCTTTCCAGGATACAAAGTTAATCAAGATAAAACAAAGACTATAGCTGTAAATTATGTACTCAGACTTGTATTGGTTCAGCAATCAGCATATTTATGGAGATACAATAAGGTAAAATATTTAGGAGTATTGATTAAGAGGCTTTTTTTCTGTAATCTAGGGGTATGTGGAAGAGACTAAACACAAGATAATTCAAAAAGATAATTCAAAAATTGAGTAAGTGGAAGATCTTGTTTATGGATGGTAAGATACAATCTGTTAAAGTGCTTTAGCCCCTTTAATTTTATATATAGGCCATACATATTTCTACCAATCAGATGAGAAGTTGTGCAAAATAATTAATAAAGAGCTGAAGGAGGTTATCTGGGAAGAGAAGAGGGCAAGAGTTAAGTGGGGTAAGTCAATCCTCCCAGTAGAACAAGGTGCTTTAAAATTATCTGGTTTGAATGAATATTTTGAGTTCTGCAGTTCATGTTTATCTATACAACATAAGCAGAAGGTCACAGTTCAAAGTGGAAAGGGATAATGGTGAAGCCGGGGGGGGGGGGTCAAGAAAAGGGAGAGTGTGGCATTTTGGATGCAGATCCTTAAGGCAAATAATAACCAAATCAAGTACTATATTCAAAAAGTTGCAGAAAGTACTTTGGATGACTGTAAGCAGTGGCACAGAAAATAGGCAGGAGACGGCTGGAATTTACTGGATAAAACCGGCAAAGAAACCACAACATTGGGAGTAAATAACTGAAAAACAGAAAGGTAATATTGTTGGAGGAGGCCAAGAAAAACTTTGGACTGCAGGTTAGAAACTGTCTTCCCTATTAAGGATTGATAACCGAATATAAGCTAGGAGAAATAGATAGAGGAGTCCTGAGTAGAAGACAGCAATTAAAAAAGGAATAATGAGAAAGCCATATAATTAATGCCTGATAACTATAAAATCAATCAGAAGAGATTAGAAATTATTGGTTAGAGAAAGTGGAAAAGCAATTTACAAGGAAGCAATAACAGGAGATTGCATTGCTTCTAAGCATGCAACAGAGTCCTGAGGGTTTAAGATTTTTGCTTGAAAGTTTTTGCATAAGTATTTTGTACCCTAAACTTACTTCAAAGACGTTTTCCTCAAAAAAGATAGTAAATGTAGAAAAGAAAGAGGTAACTGGAGGCGTGTTATTGGGAACATGTTTTTTTGGGAGTGTAATGAGTTGGGAGATTTTAAATATTCTCTATAGAAATATTGGGGGAGGGAATGGCTGTAACCAAGGAATTATTCTTTTGAGCTGGGACACAGAAGCCAAATTGCCTAGATATAATAAGGCCTTATTAAATTTAATTCTGTTGCCAAAAGCAATTAGTAGAGAATGGAAATCTCACTAGAAAGTGACCAGAATCTGAAGTACTGAGTATTGTAGAAGAGCTAAAGAATGGAAGTGATATCTTTAGAAAAGGGAAGTTAGAAATGAAGTAGACATAAACGTTATTTGTAGAAACAATACATGCAGAATAATGTTTACAAGGGGGAGTGAGGTTTAACAAAATGCAGAATTGAGAAATGTATGTAATGACAGTTGTTATAAAGAAACAAAACATATAAGTAATATATAATATATGTAAATAAAATATCAGTATTGTATGTTTTCTTTTCTATTAATTTACTTGTGCCTCTGTCTTAAGTGATTATATAATAAAGGTTTTTATAAAAAGACTGTGTTTGCCCTCACTGATAGATTCCCAATATCTAGCATACATATATGTTTAAAAAATAGCTACTTGTAAATATGCTTGTGATGAAAGATATGGGCCTAGATTAAGAAAAAAGTTGTGCATTATGCAGTGGCAGATTAAGTGTACCTTAGACCCTGGACTGTTTTTAAACCACAGGCCCACCTGCACATATTTTTAGGACCATGCATAATTGCATACGTTCTTTTGAATTCACCTTCCTGATTATTTTACATTATATTTCTTGTATTATATAGTAACAGTCATTGTGTGTTTTAAACTTGTTTTGAACATTTTTACAAGTAAGGAGTCAATCAAAATGTATTAACTGATAATGACAGAAGTACAAATTTCAGATCATTTCAATCACAAAAGGCTACTCAAACTATTGTCATTATAACCTGCTAATAACCATACTTATCAGTCGTGGCTACTTTATCCAATGTATACTCATTATATATCTAATTATGATAGAAATGGCCACAGTAAAGTATTCCAGTTTGTATTAGTCAAATTAGGCACTAGTCCTGTAAAGACCAGCTAATGACTTTTTAACTTAATCAGCTCAGGAGTATAAGTTATTTTTTTGTCCACATACATCAATCAAACCCAACAATTATAGCTACATTGTTGACTGCATCCTTCTCATATGTCTGTCAACAAATTAACAACAATAATATATACCAAAATAACATATTTTAAATCTGCTTCACACAACACGCAGTAGCCATAGAAAAATATTCCAACTTAAATCAGACATGGATGCACATTAGTCTGCCAAGTCATATTAAAGACTGTTTAAAAAATGAAGATAAGGGCATAAGGTAGTTTCATTCACAAATATAACCCCACCCTCAACAGCATTTATAGACACTTTATTGACTGTGTACTCTCCTTATTGCTATGAAGAAGTAAATTACATCTACTTTATTGGTAGCTTTCGATGAACAACCTGAAATTGTATAAAGATCACTAGCATTACATCATAAGATCCAGGTATGTGTATAATTAGTTTAAATAGAAGATAAATATTTATGATGATGACAGCAGAAAATATATTAACCACCTAATATGCTAAGTCAATATGCAGAAGTAAAAAGCCATTTGTATAATTCCACATTAAAGACAGCTTTATTAATGCAGATGCTGCTGTTGGCAAACAACTTTGCATTTTAGTGCTTCATCTCAAATGCAGTGCCTTCTGCCCCTTAAGAGTAAATGGCATATGTTGCCATAAAATGGTGCCTTTATGATATTGCCATAACATTTCCCAAACTTGATCAGCTATAGGGTACAGATAGTGAAAAAATAAATAAAGAAAAAGAAATCTGTTCATAATTAGGCATGCAGCAGTTCAGGAGACAATTAAGGAGCTTAGTCCAAATCCCCAAATACCCCAAAGCACTGTCTAGTTAACTGAATGGCTCAGATGGGAAAGCACCAGCATTTTGGAAGAAAGCTGTGGTGGCTGTATTACCCAAACAGGGTCCAATCAGTCCCAGCTTAATGCTGACCAATTTCAATTTAAACCATGATTATAAACTGTTTACTTGCAAAAGAATGGCAAAGGTGTTTCCAAAAATTGTGAGAGTGGGATCAGTGTGGGTTTGTGGAGGGGAGGCAAACACTTGACAACTTTAATGGAACGATGATTATCCAGAGGGAAGGAGAATGCAAAAAAAATGCTGTTGTTGCTGGTGGGTCTTGATGCAGGGAAAACATTCAACTGAGTTAGTTGTGATTTCATGAGTAGAGCAATAAATTCATTTGCATTCCCGGATACAAGAAAAATGTTAATTAGGATAATACTAAAGTGGGAGGTCTCCTCTCTGATAAGTTGTGTTTGAAAAAGAAATCAAGCAGATGTGTCTTCTTTCCCCTCTGTTATTTGCTGTACAAATAGAGCTACAGGGAAAGAAAATAAAGGACTCAAAAATTCAAAGACATAACTGATGTGGTAATCAAGAAAAGTTGACTTTATTTGCAGCTGATATTACTGTGTACTTGATATAGACAGAAAAGGACATTTTGTTATTGTGGAACATTTTAAGAAAGTGTCAAGTCTTTCTGGGATACAAAGTTAATAAAGATAAAACAAAGGCTATAGCTGTAAATTATGTACCAAGACTTGAATTGGTTCATAAATCAGCATATTTATGGAGATACAATAAGGTAAAATATTATCTGGTTTGAATGACTATTTTTGAACTCAGCAGTTTGTGTTTAAATGTATAACATAAGCAGAAGGTTATAATTCAAAGTGGAAAGGTATCATGGTAAAGTGTGGGGGGGTCGAGAATAGGGAGAGAATGACTTTTTGGATGCAGATCCTTAAGGCAAATAATAACTAAATAAAGTACTATACTCATAAAGTTGGAGAAAGTACTTTGGATGACTGCAGGCAGTGGTATAGAAAATAGGCAAGAGAGGGCTAGAATTTACTGGAGAAAATTGGAAAACAAACCATGGTATTGGGAGTAAATAACTGAAAATCAGCAGGTAATATAGTGGGAGGAGGGCAATAAGTAGTTTGGACTGCAGTTTAGAGACTGCCTTCCCTACTAGGGATTGATAACTGAGAATAAGCTAAGAGAAGTAGATAGGCAGTCCTGGGTAGAAGACATGCTCCGGCAGAGTTTTTACTCAAATCTAGAACAGAAGCTGCTGCTGTAAAAGGGATAATTAGAAGGCCATATAATTACTGCATGATAACTATAAAAATTTCAAAAAAAATCCAAAAGTGCAGGAAACAGTCCAACAGTATGAACAGTGATACAAAATCTATTTCCCTGGTGATGGAATCAAGGTGTCAGAACTCTATTTTAAAGTTTACAACAAAAAACTTTTATTATAATTAGTTGAGCGCTTTCATCTAACAGTAACTAGATTTCCTCAGAACAAATGACTGCCTTTAGGCTTACAATATATATAGGGTATATAATTAGATAATTTTTTAATTAATTAATAATTTTATTAGAAATGAGTACTACTGAGACTACTAATATGCACTTATTTATTAATTCTTTTTAGAAATTATATTCAGTTTATATAAGTATTTGAAAATGTACAAATTATAAGTATGAGGAAATGTAATGAATTATTTATATAATGTCTTTATTTATTTTTTAAATCAGAGCATTTATTTTAAACTTTTTAACAATATTATTAACATTGTCACCAAGGTTTTTACTGCACTAGCACTTTAAATGATGTGAAATTAAATTGGTCAATCAAATAATTATCTAATTATATACCCTATATATATTGTAAGCCTAAAGGCAGTCATTTGTTCTGAGGAAATCTAGTTACTGTTAGATGAAAGCGCTCAACTAATTATAATAAAAGTTTTTTGTTGTAAACTTTAAAATAGAGTTCTGACACCTTGATTCCATCACCAAGGAAACTATAAAAATTTATCAGAGGAGATTAGAAATCATTGGGAAGAGAAACTGGAAAAGCATTTTATAAGGGATCAATAAGATCCCAAGTATGCACCCAAGTCCTGAGGGTTTAGGATTTTTGCTTGAAAGTTTTTGCATAGGTATTTTGTACCATAAGTTGACTTAAAAGATTTTTTCCTCAAATAGATAGTAAATCTTGGAGGTATGATGGGGAAGAAAGAGATAACTGGGAACATGTTTTTTGGTAGTGTAATGACTTGGTAGGGTTTAAGTATTCTTTATATAAATATTAGGGAAGGAAATGGCTGTAACCAAGGAATTATTCTTTTGAGCTGGGACACAGAAGCCAAATTGCCTAGATATAATAAGGCCTTATTAAATTTAATTCTGTTCCCAAAAGCAATTAGTAGAGAATGGAAATCTCACTAGAAAGTGACCAGAATCTGAAGTACCAAGTATTGTAGAAGAGCTAAAGAATGGAAGTGATATCTTTAGAAAAGGGAAGTTAGAAATGAAGTAGAAATAAACGTTATTTGTAGAAACAATACATGCAGAATAATGTTTACAAGGGGGAGTGAGGTTTAACAAAAGGCAGAATTGAGAAATGTATGTAATGACAGTTGTTATAAAGAAACAAAACATATAAGTAATATGTAATATATGTAAATAAAATATCAGTATTGTGCGTTTTCTTTTATATTAATTAACTTGTGCCTCTGTCTTAAGTGATAATATAATAAATGTTTTTTAAAAAAGACTGTGTTTGCACTGGATGACAGTCTCCAAATATCTGACATACATATATGTTTAAAAAATAGCTGTTTGTAAATATGTTTGTGATGAAAGGCATGGGTCTAGATTAAGAAAAAAGTTGTGCATTATACAGTGGCAGATTAAGCACAATTTATTCCCTGGGCTGTTTTTAAACCACAGGGCAACATGCACACATTTTTAGGACCATGCATAATTGCATGTGTTCTATTGGATTCACCTTCTTGATTGTTTTAAATTACATTTCTTGTATTATATAGTAACATTCATTGTGTGTTTTAAACTTGTTTTGTCATGAACATTTTTCCAAGTAAGGAATCAGTCAAAATGTATTAACTGATAACGACAAAAGTACCAATTTCACAACATTTCAATCACAAAATGCTATTCAAACTGCTGTCATTACAACCTGCTAATATCCAAACTTATTAGTCATTTCCACTTTATCCACTGTGTACACATTACCTATCTAATTATGATAGAAATGACCACAGTAAAGTATTCCAGCTTGTATTAGGCAAATTAGGCACTAGTTCTGCAAAAACAGGCTAATAACGTTTTAACTTAGTCAACTCTGCAGTATCAGTCATTTTTGTCCATAGACATCAAACAAACCCAACAATTATAGTTACATTGCTGACTGCATTCTTCTCAGATGTCTGTGTCAACAAATTATCAACAATAATATATACCAAAATAACATATTTCAAATCTGCTTCACACAGAAAAAGATTCCAGCTTAATTCAGACATGGATGCACACTTGTCCTGCAAAGTCAGATTAAAGACTTCTTAAAAAATGAAGATAAGGGCATAAGGTAGTTTTATTCACAAATACTACCCCACCCTCGACAGCAGTTATAGACACTTTATTGATGATATATACTCCTTATTGCTATGAAGAAGTAAATTTCATTTACTTTATTGGTAGTTTTAGATGAACAACCTGAAATTGTATAAAGATCACCAACATTACATCATAAGATCCAGATATGTGTATGATTAGTTTAAATAGAAGATAAATATTTAAGATGATGGGAGCAGAAGAGATATTAACCACCTAATATGCTAAGTCAATATGCAGAAGTAAAAAGCCGTTTGTATAATTCCTCATTAAAGACAACTATTATTAATGCAGATGTTGCTGTTGGCAAAAAAATTTGCATTTTAATGCTTCATCTACAAATGCAGTGCCTTATGACCCTTAAGAATAAATGGCATATGTTGGCAGAAAATGGTGTCTTCATGATATTGCCATAACATTTTCTAAACTTGATCAGCTATAGGGGATAGCTAGCGAAGGAAAAATCAGGTTCATAACTAGGCATGCAGTTCAGGAGGCAATTAAGGAGCTTAGCCCAACTTCCCAAATGCCCCAAAGCACTGTCTAGTTAAATGAATGACCCAAGGTCATACAGTAGCTAAATGAAGTTGGAAACATTCAAACCATGCACACTTGCCACATGAAACAGCTCATTAGCAAGTCAGAGCTTTAGTTCTATGTGCCAACTCTCAGACAGAGTAGTAGTTTTTAACTAAATGCAGAAATTCTTTACAATCTAATCTTGTGGGAAGATCACATCACAGTAATATACAACAATGACTGGATAATGGATGCTGAAGATCAGACAGTTCTGATCATCACTTCAAATATTGCATGCAATATGACCTAACAAATGTCAACCCATTTGTAATTGCTGGGTACTATAAAGAAGATGCTGCAAATATATACTACTAAAGTGCAACATGTTTATACTATATTATTCAAATCAGGCATACTAATAAAATTAAGAAAATGCAGATGCTACATCAGCTTTGTAAACAAGCCACAAGTCATACAAAAATCAGAAATATTATTGCATACACCACACTTTGTTTGTGTCATTTGGCTTTTCCCGGTTAGGGGTCGCCACAGCGGAACTCCGGTCCGCTAATGATTAGCAGTTGATTTTTACGTACCGGCTTGCTAGGCCTCATTCACGACCTTCAACAAAGGTATGCCCATTCACGCATGTCTCCACGCAGAAGACGCTCTAGCTGAGAATCGAACTGAACAGTGTCTTACTGTGAGGCGACAACGCTACCGCAGCACCACCACCGTGGGATAGTGCATACAACACACTACTTTTGTTTTTTTTTGGGGGGGGGTGACATTCTTGCAGGATACCTGTTTCTATATTTTGACTTCTTTACATTTTCCCTGTCAGCAAGAATAGCTATCTCCTCTGACATCACTCAGTGCAGGTCTTACCTATGTGAATGGCTGATAATGACATATTACTACAGCATACAACTCCATAGTCAATAGAGCCAGATCATGGTTAAATGGGGCCTTCTGTTTGGTAATGAACCAGGCCCCTGCTGTCTATACCAATATTCCATGAATTAGCTGCATCTCTCCAAATACCATAAAATCATGTTCAAATATGTCAGTGTACATACTATTTTCTTCTTTCCTTTTGGAATTATCACAGATATTTGGATTTCATTTAAAACTTTTATTAAAAAAATTACAGTTAAAAACTTCGATGGCCATTTTCTAAACAAAAAATACTTTCACATTAAAATCAGGCTTAGCTTAAGAAACAAAACATTATCTTCCCTTGAAACTCGAATTTAGTGTACATGCATTTGTCAGCTCATTAAACTAAAATATATGTGATGGAATTCATAATCACATTGCATATAGTAAATCACTAATTAGCAGCTGTGTGTGTGGCACAGGAAATCAAATGCAAATGTGTAATGCATTTGCTAACTGCCTGGGGCAGCCCACAGGTCTCAAGTGTCCCTTTTCAGGAGCAGTCCAGGAATACTGTCTGATAGAGTAACTTGCTCAGAGTCACACAGAAGACAAACAAATGCTGAGGAAATCAAATCCTGTTCTACAGGAAGCAGCATTATAACAGCTCATTGCCTTACTCATCTGCATAAAGTGCTAGACAAACTTTTGTAGCCCAAACACAGGGAATTTCACACTTGAGTGCATGTAAAAATTAAGCTAAAAATGTATTCATAATTAAAATATTAATTTTAAAATCAGAGAGTTCATACTGTCCACTGTGTTTGCAGCTAAACAATAAACACAACAGCTACATAAGAAGAAAACCAAGGATCATTTGATGATTATGCTGCTGTTCTTTGTAATCGGTTTCCTTCCTTTACACCAGAATGACTCTGGTTCATAGGTAGTTACTAGGCTTGCAGTCCAAGGAGCCATTGAGGAGCCTAGCACAAATTTCTAGTTGCCACAAAGCACTAACTGGTTAAATGGCTTGCACAAGGTCATGTAGTAAGCAAATGAGGGCTGTGGAAGTCAAACTTTGTAACACAGAAACTGCACCTTGTAACACAGAAATTGCACCTCACACTCTGTGACCCCTGCACCAAGTGCCATGCAAAAGTAGAAAGAGAGAAGGGTTCAAACCCCACACAACTGACACAGGTAACAGCAGCATTAACCACTACACTAATTTGAATGTTATGACTGGAATAGTGCTACTCACACACACACACACACACACACACACACACACACACACACACACACACACACACACACACACACACACACACACGCACACACACAATTGTCTAGCTAAATTCCATCAATTACAATCTGCAGTAAGTAAGTAGATAGAGGTGAACCCCTGTAGATTGACTACTGGAAGTAAACATCACATCTAACTCTAATGTCTGGCTTTACTGACTAATTGCACAGTGATTTTTAACCTTTATAGATTTATCAGAAAATGAAGAGTATGGGAATATCTGGCAGTGGGAGATGAGGACCAAGACTCAAAGCTCTTAATGATTCCATCCTGTAGTCAAGCTGAGGTTCAGGGTTTGATTCTTTCTTCCTCTATTTGCCTACTATGTGACTGAGCAAGTCACTTAACCAGTGTGCTCATCAACCTTAAAGGCAAATATCTGGGGCATTTCACAAAAACACAGGTGCAGATACAAACACACACACACACACACACACACACACACACACACACACACACACACACACACACATGCACAAACATACACACACAGAGCTAAATACATTGGACAGGTTGAAAAATGCAACAGTAGTCATCTGATCTATGGATTTCCATGACATCATCTTGAGGCAGCAAGCCAGTGCTGCAAACGACCTTATCATCAGTGACTGCAAATAGCAGTGATTCAAAAGGGAAATCCTCTCTCAGTGGCTGCAAACAGCAGTGATTTAAAAGTTTGAGCCCCTTGCAGTGGCTTCAGATAGCAGTGGTTCAAAAGGAGAATCCTCTCTCACTGGAAGCCATGATTCAAGGAGCAGTCCTCTTATCTCCTGGGCTGTTTGTATTTCCTGTACTGAGTGCTTTGGAGGTGGAATTCATTTCAAGATAGGCAGAGAGTCTGTTTTAGTTGCTATTGGTATGATGTGTTTACTGGCTGACCATGGGCCTCTCTGAAGCTATGAGCCATAGGCATATTCCCTTTTGATGGTCTGCCACAGGGAGTATACCACTTGCCACTTGGCAGCACACAGGCATGTTGAAATTCATAGCAACAGCTATTGCTATAGAGCAGTGAGGAAAACAGTACAGAAGTATAATGTAAATGATCATATAACAAGATCCGAATGTATGGCTCTGAAAGAAGGGCACAATTCAGAGATGTAAAGAATAAATGTCATGCAGTAATTTTGGATTCAGTATAAAAGCAAAAAACACTTTGAAAATTGTTAAGCTGTAGTAAACAAAATTCTTAAAGGAGCAGCAACAATTGTGCAGTAGCATTTATTATCTAAAAATGCCAAATTGTCCTCATTTGATATGTAATGCAGTAGCAGGCAGTGTGAAAAAATACACTGGATTTGTATTATGTACCATTAATGAACAGAACAGCAGCTGACTGCTCATTTATAGTATTATGCAGTATATTCCGAGCTTCATTGATGTTACTACTCAGTGTTATATATACAGCTGCTACATGGACACCATTTAGTTCTCTGGGTTGCACACACGTTGCAATAAAGAACCCCACCTGTAGCCTATCAATAGTGCTGTGCCATAGGAAGGGCTGCAGTTCTTCTACAGCCAGATAATGTGCAATGCACAGGGGTTAATATTCAACATAACTGCACACAGCCATTGCAGCATATGACTCATGCATTCAGCATACGAGTCATGTTTATTGCTGTTGATGCATAGTAAAATTCTGCAGAGCAGGATTACCAAGTTGGTAAATCTAGTTAATACCAAGAATAATGTTCTCATGTATCTCACTGCACTATATGTTTTTACAGTATTTCAGTTGGCATAGCATACCTTGTGGACCCCTGATTAATAGCACATAAAAAGAAACCTCATAGGACTGCTGAAACGCCATATAACAATGTCCATGTATAAAAAAATTAACCTCATAAGCATGTGTTTGTCCTGCCTAAAACATGATTCTGATGCTTTGACAAATCCATTTGGCACCAATAACAGCCACCATACAGACACCATCCAATGATAACAGTGAGTCTAAGATACAGTGACAGCTGCTATATCACATCCTCCAGAGAACTATGCATACAGTATATGGTGATGCAGTTGAAGAGGTGGCATTTGATCCAGTTACACGGGCCCTGATGTGGACACAGCAGCACTGCAATTTCACATAGAATAAACAAGATGTGCTCAGGGTTAGTTAATGTATGTGCTGGGCAGTGTATGATTAAGTCACACTATGCACAATATAATTCCACATATACAACATAAGGGACAGGGTGTAGCCTTTCACAGTGATCACTTGTTCAGTGTCCAACATGACAACATGGGTGGGTGATTGTCTCACTGGAAGGTCTTATGACAAGGGGTAATCTCTGTCATGCTCAAAGTCATCTGGTGATACACAAAGGATGCCAATGTTTGAGTGTGACAAGTAATGGATGCCACTCAGTGACCATGACTGGGTGTGAGTGCCACTACGACACTGTGACTAAGAGTGGGTACCACTACATAACCATGTTTTAGATCAGCAGATCCTGTTTGGGCATCCTGTAGACTACTACAGCAACAGAAACAAGAAAGAGAGACGTTTTGTGCTAACTGCAAGTACTGTTGGCTTAAATTACTTGATTTTTGCTGATTTTGATCATTTTAGTAAACTGAACTTCTCAGAAAGCTTTAAAAGAAGACTAGCTACTTATTCTGCTGTATTTCTGACTCTTAAATCATTTTTCAGTTGTGCACTTGCCTTGCTTTATTTTAAAAAGTTTAAATTGCTAATTTTGTAAAGTTTTAAATTGCATTTATTGTTCAGGGCTACACACTCAAATGTGTTAGCCTTTTCTGTGCTTATTTACTGTATTATTGTATTTTTTAGCCTGTTTTAACCAAAAAAAACCCCCCCAGAAAACAAAAATATATATATGTTCCCACCTTTCCCAAGTAATATAGTCCAGATGCCAGGCTTTCCTGGTCTCAGGTCTTCAGTTTCTGTATTCAGAGATATCCACACCTTGCTGTGGTGGAGGGAAGTCCTACACCTTACTAGTGGGAGTGGTGAGCATTGTACTGCCTATCTAACACTAGAGGAATGGTTTACAGCTCTGAAATTGTATATTTATTTGCCATTTGGGGCTGATTTCTATGCCTTTCAGCATTCTGGCTTAAACACATGAGCTTGTTTTAGATCAGTAGATCCTGTTTGGGCATCCTGCAGATGTCTACAGCACCAGAAACGAAAAAGAGAGACTTTTTGTGCTAATTAGAAAAGTACATTTGCCTTAAATTGCTCAATTTTTGCTGATTTTGATCGCTTTTGCTAACTGCACTTCTCAGAAAGCTTTAAAAGTAGACTAGTTACTTATTCTACTGTATTTCTGCCTCTTAAATCACTTTTTAGTTGTGCACTTGCCTTGCTTTATTTTAAAAAGATTAAATTGCTAATTTTGTAAAGTATTAAATTGCATTTACTGTTGAGAGCTACACACTCAAGTGTGTCAGCCTTTTCTGTGCTTATTTACTGTATTATTGCATTCTTTAGCCTGTTTTACCCCCCCCAAAAAAAAAAAAACAAAAAACAAAAAATACTAATATAGTCGAGATCCCAGGCATTGCTGGTTTCAGGACTTCAGTTTCTGTATTCAGAGCTATTCAGACCTTGCTGTGGTAGAGGGAAGTCTTATTGCTTACTAGTGGGAGTGGTGAGCATTGTACTGCCTATCTAACATTAGAGAAGTGGTTTTCAGCACTGAAATTGTAATTTTTTTGGCCATTTGGGGCTGATTTCTATACCTTTAAACTTTCTGGCTTAAAACAGCATGTTTGCACACATTTGAGCTTGTTTTATATCAGCAGATCCTGTCCGGGCATACTGCAGACTACTACAGCACCGGAAATGAGAGAGAGAGACTTTTTGTGCTAACTGCAAGTACTTTTTGCTTACATTGTTCTATTTTTGCTGATTTTGATCACTTTTTCTAACTGCACTTCTCAGAAAGATTTAAAAGTAGATTAGCTACTTATTCTACTGTATTCCTCTTAAATGATTTTTCAGTTGCGCACTTGCCTTGCTTTATTTTAAAAAGTTTAGATTGTTATTTTTGTAAAGTTTTAAATTGCATTTACTGTTTAGAGCTACACACTCAAGTGTCTTTGCCTTTTCTGTGCTTATTTACTGTATCATTACACTGTTTAGCCTATTTTAATCAAAAAAAAAAAAACCTACTATCTTGTTTGCTCATTTTCCTGCCTTTAATAACTAGAATAGTTGAGATCCCAGGCGTTGCTGGTTTCAGTACTTCAGTGTCTGTACTCAGAGCTATCCATCTGTGGTAGAGGGAAGACCTACTGCTTACTAGTGGGAGTGGTGAGCATTGTACTGCCTATCTAACACTAGAGGAGTGGTTTCCAGCTCTGAAATTGTAATTGTATTAGCCATTTGGGGCTGATTTCTATCACTTTCAACTTTCTTGTTTAAAAAGGTATGTTTGCGCATGTTTGAGCTTGTTTTAGATCACCAGATCCTGTTTGGCCTTCCTGCAAATTACTAAAGCACCAGAAATGAGAAAGAGAGACTTTTTGTGCTAACTAGGAAAGTACTTTTGCCTTAAATTGCTCAGGTTTTGCTGGTTTTGATTTTTGCTAACTGCACTTCTCAGAAAGCTTTAAAAGTAGACTAGCTACTTATTCTACTCTATTTCTATATCTAAAATCATATTTCAGTTGTGCACTTGCTTGATTTATTAAAAAAAAATTAAATTGCTAATTTTGTAATGTTTTAAATTGCATTTACTGTTTAGAGCTACCTACTCAAGTGTGTTAGCCTTTTCCTTGCTTATGTACTGTATTATTACATTGTTTAGTCTATTTTAAGCAAAAAATATATATATATATATATATATATATATATATATATATATATATATATATATATATATATATATATATATCCCAGGCTTTGTTGGTTTGAGGACTTCACTTTCTGTATTCAGTGCAATTCAGACCTTGCTGTGGTAGAGGAAAGTCTTACCGCTTACTAGTGGGAGTGGTGAGCATTGTACTCTCTATCTAACATTAGAGGAGTGGTTTCCAGCTCTGAAATTGTAATTTTTTTTGGCCATTTGGGGCTGATTTCTATCCCTTTCAACTTTCTGGCTTAACAACACATGTTTGGGCATGTTTGAGCTTGTTTTAGATCATCAGATCCTGTTTGGGCTTCCTGAAGAATACTACAGCACCAGACATGAGAAAGAGTGACTTTTTATGCTAACTCCAATTACTTTGAGATTAAATTGCTAATTTTGGAACATTTGTATTGTTTTTGCAATCCGCACTTTTCAGAAAGCATTAAAAGTAGACTAGCTACTTATTATACTGCATTTCTGTCTCTTAAATCATTTTCAGTTGTGCACTTGCATTGCTTTCTTTTAAAAAGTTTAAATTGCTAATTTTGTAAAGTTTTAAATTGCATTTACTGTTTAGGGCTACACACTCAAGTGTGTTAGCCTTTTCTGTGCTTATTTACTGTATTATTGCATTGTTTAGCCTGTTCTCACAAAAAAATAAATAAATATATTATCTTGTTTGCTCGTTTTGCACCTTTCCTAGCTAGTATAGTCCAGATCCCAGGCTTTGCTGGTTTCAGGACTTCAGTTTCTGTATTCAGAGCTATCCAGAACTTGACATGGTAGAGGGAAGTCTTACTGCTTATTAGTGGGAGTGGTGAGCATTGTACTGCATATCTAACACTAGCAGAGTTTTTTCCAACTTTGAAATTGTAATTTTATAGGCCATTTGGGGCTGATTTCTATCACTTTTAGCTTTCTGGCTTAACAACACGTGTTTGTGCATGTTTGAGCTTGTTTTAAATCAGCAGATCCTGTTTGGGCTTCCTGCAGACTACTACAGCACCAGAAATGAGAAAGAGAGACGTTTAGTTCTAACTGCAAGTACCTTTGGCTTAAATTCCTAAATTTTTGCTGATTTTTATCATTTTTGCTAACTGCACTTTTCAGAAAGCTTTAAATGTAGACTAGCTACTTATTATACTGCATTTCTGTCTCTTAAATCATTTTCAGTTGTGCACTTGCATTGCTTTCTTTTAAAAAGTTTAAATTGCTAATTTTGTAAAGTTTTAAATTTGCATTTACTGTTTAGAACTACACACTCAAGTGTGTTAGCCTTTTCTTTGCTTATTTACTGTATTATTGCATTGTTAAGTCTGTTTTAACCAAAAAAAAAACAAACAAAAATGCTATCTTGTTTGTTCATTTCCTGCATTTCTAGTTAGTTTGGTCCAGATCCCAGACTTTGCTGGTTTCAGGACTTCAGTTTCTGTGTTCAGAGCTATCCAAACCTTGCTGTAGTAGAGGGAAGTCTTACTGCTTACCAGTGGGAGTGGTGAGCATTATACTGCCTATTTAATGCTAGAGGAGTGGTTTCCAGCACTGAAATTGTAATTTTATTAGCCATTTTTGGGCTGATGTCTATCCCTTTCAACTTTCTGGCTTACAAATACTTGTTTGTGCATGTTTGAGTTTGTTTTAGAGCAGCAGATCCTGTTTGATTTTCCTGCAGACTACTACAGCACCAGAAATGAGAAAGAGAGACGTTTAGTTCTAACTGCAAGTACCTTGCATTAAATTCCTAAATTTTTGCTGATTTTTATCATTTTTGCTAACTGCACTTTTCAGAAAGCTTTAAATGTAGACTTGCTACTTATTCTACTGCATTTCTGCCTCTTAAATAATTTTTCCTTTGTGCACTTTCCTTGCTTTATTTTAAAAAGTTTAAATTCCTAATTTTGTAAAGTTTTAAATTGAATTTACTGTTTAGAGCTACACACTCGTGTGTTTGCCTTTTCTGTGCTTATTTACTGTATCATTGCATTGTTTAGCCTGTTTTAACCAAAAAAAGATACTATCTTGTTTGCTCGTTTTCCCGCCTTTCATAACTAGTATAGTCCAAATCCCAGGCTTTGCTGGTTTCAGGACTTCTGTGTCTATATTCAGAGCTATCCATCTGTGGAAGAGGATAGTCCTACTGCTTACTAGTGGGAGTGGTGAGCATTGTACTGCCTATCTAACACTACCGGAGTGGTTTCCAGCTCTGAAATTGTAATTTTATTTGCCATTTGGGGCTGATTTCTATGCCTTTCAACTTTCTGGCTTAAAAACATGTTTGTGTGTGTTTGAGCTTGTTTTAGATCAGCAGATCCTGTTTGGGCATCCTGCAGTCTACTACAGCACTAGAAACGAGAAAACGAGACTTTCTGTGCAAACTAGAAATGTACTATTGCCTTAAATTGCTCAATTTTTACTGATTTTGGTAATTTTTTGCTAACTGCACTTCTCAGAAAGTATTAAAAGTAGACTAGCCACTTATTCTACTGAATTTCTGTCTCTTAAATTGTTTTTCAGATGTGCACTTGCCTTGCTTTATTTTACAAAGATTAAATTGTTAATTTTGTAAAGTTTTAAATTGCAATTACTGTTTTGGGCTACCCTCAATTGTGAAAGCCTTTTCTGTGCATATTTACTGTATTATTGCATTGTTTAGCCTGTTTTAAGCAAAATAAATAAATAAATAAATAAAACAAAAAAATACTATCTTGTTTGCTTGTTTTCCCACCTTTCCTAACTAGTATAGTCCAGATCCCAGGCTTTGCTGGTTTCAGGACTTCTGTGTCTATATTCAGAGCTATCCATCTGTGGTAGAGGGAAGACCTACTGCTTACTAGTGGGAGTGGTGAGCATTGTACTGCCTATCTAACACTAGAGGAGTGGTTTCCAGCTCTGAAATTGTAATTTTATTTGCCATTTGGGGCTGATTTCTATGCCTTTCAACTTTCTGGCTTAAAAACACATTTGCGCATGTTTGAGCTTGTTTCAGATCAGCAGATCCTGTTTGGGCATCCTGCAGACTACTTCAGCACTAGAAACGAGAAAAAGAGACTTTTTGTGCAAACTAGAAAAGTACTTTTGCCTTAAATTGCTCAATTTTTACAAATTTTTGATAGTTTTTGCTAACTGCACTTCTCAGAAAGTGTTAAAAGTAGACTAGCCACTTATTCTACTTTGTTTCTGTCTCTTAAATTGTTTTTCAGTTCTGCACTTGCCTTGCTTAATTTTAAAAAGATTAATTTGCTAATTGTGTAAAGTTTTAAATTGCATTTACTGTTGAGAGCTACACAGTCAAGTTTGCCAGCCTTTTCTGTGCTTATTTACTGTATTATTGCATTGTTTAGCCTGTTTTAGCAAAAAAATAACAAAACAAAAAAAAATACTATCTTGTTTGCTCATTTTCCCAGCTTTTCTAATTAGTATATTGAAGATCCCAGGCTTTGCTGGTTTCAGGACTTCAGTTTCTGTATTCAGAGCTATCCAGTTGTGGTAGAGAGAAGTTCTTCTGCTTACTTATGGGAGAGTTGAGCATTGTACTGGCTAACTAATGCTAGAGGAGTGGTTTCCAGTTCTGAAATTGTAATTGTATTGGCCATTTGAGGCCTTTCAGCTTTTTGGCTTAAAAGTGCATGTTTGGGCATGTGTGAGCTTGTTTGAGATCAGCAGATCCTGTTTGGGCATCCTGCAGACTACTACAGAACCAGAAACGAGAAAGAGAGACTTGTTGTTTTAACTGCAAATACTTTTGGCTTAAATTGCTCGATTTTTGCTGATTTTGTAAGTTTTTGTTAACTGCACTTCTCAGAAAGCTTTAAAAGAAGACTAGCTACTTATTCTACTGTATTTCTACCTCTTAAATCATTTTTCAGTTGTGCACATACTTGCTTTTTTTAAAAAGTTTAAATTGCTCATTTTCCCATCTTTCGTAACTTGTATAGTCCAGATCCCAGGCTTTGCTGGTTTCAGGACTTCAGTATCTGTTTTCAGAACTATCCAGCTCTGGTAGAAGGAAGTCCTACTGCTTACTAGTGGAAGTGTTGAACATTGTACTGCCCATCTAACGCTAGAGGAGTGGTTAACAGCTATGAAATTGTAATTGTATTGGTCATTTTGGGCTGATTTCTATCCCTTTCAAATGTTTAGATCAGCAGATCCTGTTTGGCCATCCTGCAAACTACTACAGCACCAGAAATGAGAAAGAAAGACTTTTTGTGCTAAATGAAAGTACTTTTGGATTAAATTTTTAGATTTTTGCTGATTTTGATAGTTTTGGTTAACTGCACTTCTCAGAAAGCTTTAGAAGTATACTAGCTACTTTTTACTGTGTTTCTGCCTCTTAAATCATTTTTAAGTTGTGCCCTTGCCTTGCTTTATATTAAAAAGTTGAAATTGCTAATTTTTTTACGGTTTTAAATTGCATTTACTGTTTAGGGCTATACACCCAAGTGTGTTAGCCTTTTCTCTGCTTATTTACTGTATTATTGCATTGTTTAGTCTGTTTTAACCAAAAAAAATAAATAAATATACTATCTTGTTTGCTTGTTTTCCACCTTTCCTAGCTAGTATAGTCCAGATCCCAGGCTTTGCTGGTTTTATGACTTCAGTTTCTGTATTCAGAGCTATCCAGACCTTGCTGTGGTAGAGGGAAGTCTTACTGCTTACTAGTGGGAGTGGTGAGCATTGTACTGCCTATCTAACACTAGAGGAGTGGTTTCCAGCTCTGAAATTGTGATTTTATTAACCATTTGGGGCTGATTTCTGTCACTTTCAACTTTCTGAATTAACAACACATGTTTGTGCATGTTTGAGCTTGTTTTAGTAAAGTAGATCCTGTTTGGGCTTCCTGCAGACTACTACAGCACCAGAAACGAGAAAAAGAGATGTTTTATGCTAACTGCAAGTTATTTTGACTTAAATTAGTCAATTTTTTCACAAAGCTTTAAAAGTAGACTAGCTACTTATTCTACTGCATTTCTGCTCTTAAATCGTTTTTCAGTTGTGCACTTGCATTGCTTTATTTTAAAAAGTTCAAATTGTTAATTTTGTAAAGTTTTAAATTGCATTTGCTGTTTAAGGCTACCCACTCAAGTGTGTTAGCCTTTTCTGTGCTTATTTACTGTATTATTGCATTGTTTAGTCTATTTCAACAAAAAAAAAAAAAAAAAAATATATATATATATATATATATATATATATATATATATATATATATATATACTATATTGTTTGCTCATTTTCCACCTTGCCTAGCTTGTATAGTCCAGATCCCAGGCTTTGTTGGTTTGAGGACTTCACTTTCTGTATTCACAGCAATTCAGACCTTGCTGTGGTAGAGGAAAGTCTTACCGCTTACTAGTGGGAGTGGTGAGCATTGTACTCCCTATCTAACATTAGAGGAGTGGTTTCCAGCTCTGAAATTGTAATTTTTTTTGGCCATTTGGGGCTGATTTCTATCCCTTTCAACTTTCTGGCTTAACAACACATGTTTGTGCATGTTTGAGCTTGTTTTAGATCAGCAGATCCTGTTTGGGCTTCCTGAAGAATACTACAGCACCAGACATGAGAAAGAGTGACTTTTTATGCTAACTCCAATTACTTTGAGATTAAATTGCTAATTTTGGAAGATTTGTATTGTTTTTGCAATCTGCACTTTTCAGAAAGCATTAAAAGTAGACTAGCTACGTATTCTACTGTATTTCTGTCTCTTAAATCGCTTTTCAGTTCTGCACTTGCCTTGCTTTATTTTAAAAAGTTTAAATTGCTAATTTTGTAAAGTTTTAAATTGCATTTACTGTTTAGGGCTACACACTCAAGTGGGTTAGCCTTTTCTGTGCATATTTACTGTATTATTGCATTGTTTAGCCTGTTCTCACAAAAAAAAAATATATTATCTTGTTTGCTCGTTTTGCACCTTTCCTAGCTAGTATAGTCCAGATCCCAGGCTTTGCTTGTTTCAGGACTTCAGTTTCTGTATTCAGAGCTATCCAGAACTTGACATGGTAGAGGGAAGTCTTACTGCTTATTAGTGGGAGTGGTGAGCATTGTACTGCATATCTAACACTAGCAGAGTTTTTTCCAACTTTGAAATTGTAATTTTATAGGCCATTTGGGGCTGATTTCTATACCTTTAAACTTTCTGGCTTAAAAATGCTTATTTGCACGCATTTGAGCTTGTTTTAGATCAACAGATCCTGTTAGGGCATACTGCAGACTACTACACCACCAGAAATGAGAAAGAGAGACTTTTTGCACTAACTGCGAGTACTTTTGGCTTAAATTGCTCTATTTTTGCTGCTTTGATCACTTTTTCTAACTGCACTTCTCAGAAAGATTTAAAAGTAGACTAGCTACTTATTCTACTGTATTTCTACCTCTTAAATCATTTTCCAGTTGTGCACTTGCTGGCTTTATCTTAAAAAGTTTAAATTGCTAATTTTGTAAAGTTTTAAATTTGTTTTACTGTTTAGAACAACACACTCAAGTGTGTTAGCCTTTTCTGTGCTTATTTACTGTATTATTGCATTGTATAGCCTGTTTTAACCAAAAATACTAAAAAAAACAAACAAAAAAATGCTATCTTGTTTGTTCATTTTCCTGCATTTCCTAGTTAGTTTGGTCCAGATCCCAGACTTTGCTGGTTTCAGGACTTCAGTTTCTGAATTCAGAGCTATCCAGACCTTGATGTAGTAGAGGGAAGTCTTACTGCTTACTAGTGGGAGTAGTGAGCATTGTACTGCATATCTAACACTAGAGGAGTGGTTTCCAGCACTGAAATTGTAATTTTATTGACCATTTGGAGCTGATTTCTGTCCTTTTTAACTTTATGGCTCATAAATACATGTTTGAGCATGTTAGAGCTTGTTTTACTTCAGCAGATCCTGTTTAGGTGTCTTACAGACTACTACAGCACCAGAAATGAGAAAGAGAGACATTTTATGCTGACTCCAAGTACTTTTGCCTTAAATTGCTGATTTTTATCATTTTTGCAAAGTGCACTTTTCAGAAAGCTTTAGAAGCAGACTAGCTACTTATTCTACTGCATTTCTGCCTTTTAAGTCATTTTTCAGTTCTGCACTTGCCTTGCTATATTTTAAAAAGTTTAAATTGCTAATTTTGTAAAGTTTTAAATTGCATTTACTTTTTAGCACTACACACTCAAATGTGTTTGACTTTGCTGTGCTTATTTACATTATCATTGCATTGTTTAGCCTGTTTTAACCAAAAACAAAAAACAAAAACAAAAAATTACTATCTTGTTTGCTCGTTTTCCCACCTTTCTTAACTAGTAAAGTTTAGATCCCAGGCTATGCAGGTTTCAAGACTTTAGTGACTTATCATAGCTATCCAGCTATGGTAGAGGGAAGTCCTACTGCTTACTAGTGTGAGTGGTGAGCATTGTACTGCCTATCTAACACTACCGGAGTGGTTTCCAGCTCTGAAATTGTAATTTTATTTGCCATTTGGGGCTGATTTCTATGCCTTTCAACTTTCTGGCTTAAAAACATGTTTGTGTGTGTTTGAGCTTGTTTTAGATCAGCAGATCCTGTTTGGGCATCCTGCAGTCTACTACAGCACTAGAAACGAGAAAACGAGACTTTTGTGCAAACTAGAAAAGTACTATTGCCTTAAATTGCACAATTTTTACTGATTTTGTATTTTTTGCTAACTGCACTTCTCAGAAAGTGTTAAAAGCAGACTAGCCACTTATTCTACTGAATTTCTGTCTCTTAAATTGTTTTTCAGATGTGCACTTGCCTTGCTTTATTTTACAAAGATTAAATTGTTAATTTTGTAAAGTTTTAAATTGCAATTACTGTTTGGGCTACACACTCAATTGTGAAAGCCTTTTCTGTGCATATTTACTGTATTATTGCATTGTTTAGCCTGTTTTAAGCAAAAAATAAATAAATAAATAAAACAAAAAATACTATCTTGTTTGCTTGTTTTCCCACCTTTCCTAACCAGTATAGTCTAGATCCCAGGCTTTGCTTGTTTCAGGACTTTAGTGTCTGTATTCATAGCTATCCAGCTATGGTAGAGGGACGTCCTACTGCTTACTAGTGTGAGTGGTGAGCATTGTACTGCATATCTAACACTAGCAGAGTTTTTTCCAACTTTGAAATTGTAATTTTATAGGCCATTTGGGGCTGATTTCTATACCTGTAAACTTTCTGGCTTAAAAATGCTTATTTGCACGCATTTGAGCTTGTTTTAGATCAACAGATCCTGTTAGGGCATACTGCAGACTACTACACCACCAGAAATGAGAAAGAGAGACTTTTTGCACTAACTGCGAGTACTTTTGGCTTAAATTGCTCTATTTTTGCTGCTTTGATCACTTTTTCTAACTGCACTTCTCAGAAAGATTTAAAAGTAGACTAGCTACTTATTCTACTGTATTTCTACCTCTTAAATCATTTTCCAGTTGTGCACTTGCTGGCTTTATCTTAAAAAGTTTAAATTGCTAATTTTGTAAAGTTTTAAATTTGCTTTACTGTTTAGAACAACACACTCAAGTGTGTTAGCCTTTTCTGTGCTTATTTACTGTATTATTGCATTGTATAGCCTGTTTTAACCAAAAATACTCAAAAAAACAAACAAAAAAATGCTATCTTGTTTGTTCATTTTCCTGCATTTCCTAGTTAGTTTGGTCCAGATCCCAGACTTTGCTGGTTTCAGGACTTCAGTTTCTGTATTCAGAGCTATCCAGACCTTGATGTAGTAGAGGGAAGTCTTACTGCTTACTAGTGGGAGTCGTGAGCATTGTACCGCCTATCTAATGCTAGAGGAGTGGTTTCCAGCACTGAAATTGTAATTTTATTGACCATTTGGAGCTGATTTCTGTCCTTTTTAACTTTATGGCTCATAAATACATGTTTGAGCATGTTAGAGTTTGTTTTACTTCAGCAGATCCTGTTTAGGTGTCTTACAGACTACTACAGCACCAGAAATGAGAAAGAGAGACATTTTATGCTGACTCCAAGTACTTTTGCCTTAAATTGCTGATTTTTATCATTTTTGCAAAGTGCACTTTTCAGAAAGCTTTAGAAGCAGACTAGCTACTTATTCTACTGCATTTCTGCCTTTTAAGTCATTTTTCAGTTCTGCACTTGCCTTGCTATATTTTAAAAAGTTTAAATTGCTAATTTTGTAAAGTTTTAAATTGCATTTACTTTTTAGCACTACACACTCAAATGTGTTTGACTTTTCTGTGCTTATTTACATTATCATTGCATTGTTTAGCCTGTTTTAACCAAAAACAAAAAACAAAAAATTACTATCTTGTTTGCTCGTTTTCCCACCTTTCTTAACTAGTAAAGTTTAGATCCCAGGCTATGCAGGTTTCAGGACTTAAGTGACTTATCATAGCTATCAAGCTATGGTAGAGGGAAGTCCTACTGCTTACTAGTGTGAGTGGTGAGTATTGTACTGCCTATCTAACACTACTGGAGTGGTTTCCAGCTCTGAAATTGTAATTTTATTTGCCATTTGGGGCTAATTTCTATGCCTTTCAACTTTCTGGCTTAAAAACATGTTTGTGTGTGTTTGAGCTTGTTTTAGATCAGCAGATCCTGTTTGGGCATCCTGCAGTCTACTACAGCACTAGAAACAAGAAAACGAGACTTTCTGTGCAAACTAGAAAAGTACTATTGCCTTAAATTGCACAATTTTTACTGATTTTGGTCATTTTTGCTAACTGTACTTCTCAGAAAGTGTTAAAAGTAGACTAGCCACTTATTCTACTGAATTTCTGTCTCTTAAATTGTTTTTCAGATGTGCACTTGCCTTGCTTTATTTTACAAAGATTAAATTGTTAATTTTGTAAAGTTTTAAATTGCAATTACTGTTTTGGGCTACCCTCAATTGTGAAAGCCTTTTCTGTGCATATTTACTGTATTATTGCATTGTTTAGCCTGTTTTAAGCAAAAAATAAATAAATAAATAAAACAAAAAATACTATCTTGTTTGCTTGTTTTCCCACCTTTCCTAACTAGTATAGTCTAGATCCCAGGCTTTGCAGTTTTCAGGACTTTAGTGTCTGTTAAAATAGCTATCCAGCTATGGTAGAGGGACGTCCTACTGCTTACTAGTGTGAGTGGTGAGCATTGTACTGCCTATCTAACACTACCGGAGTGGTTTCCAGCTCTGAAATTTTAATTTTATTGGCCATTTGTGGGTGATTTCTATCCTTTTTAACTTTCTGGCTTAAAAAAACATGTTTGGATGTGTTTGAGCTTGTTTTAGATCAGCAGATCCTGTTTGAGTGTCCTGCAGAGTGCTACAGTGCCAGAAATGAGAAAGAGACTTTTTGTGCAAACTGCAACTACTTTGGGCTTAAATTGTTCAATTTTTGCTGATTTTTTTTTTTTAGTTTTTGTTAACTGCACTTCTCAGAAAGCTTTAAAAGTAGACTAGCTACTTATTCTACAGTATTTCTACCTCTAAAAACATTTTTCAGTTGTACACTTGCTGGCTTTATTTTAAAAAGTTTAAATTGCTAATTTTGTAAAGTTTTAAATTGCATTTACTGTTTAGAGCTATCCACTCAAGTGCGATAAGCCTTTTCTGTGTTTATTTTCTCTATTATTCATTGTTTAGTCCTTTTTAATGAAAAAAATATATATATATATATTCTATCTTGTTTGCTCATTTTCCACCTTGCCTAGCTAGTGTAGTTTAGATTCCAGGCTTTGCTGGTTTGAGGATTTCATTTTTTGTATTCAGAGCTATCCAGAGCTTGCTGTGGTAGAGGGAAGTCTTACCGCTTACTAGTGGGAGTGGTGGGCATTGTACTGCCTATCTAAAACTAGAGGAGTGGTTTCCAGCTCTGAAATTGTAATTTTACTGGCCATTCGGGGCTGATTTCAACTTTCTGGCTTAACAATACGCTTGTGTATGTTTGAGCTTGTTTTAAATCAGCAGATCTGATTTGGGCTTCCTGCAGACTACTACAGCACCAGAAATGAGAAAGAGAAACTTTTTATGCTAACTCCAATTACGTTTGGCTTAAATTGTTCAATTTTTGCAGATTTGTATCGATTTTGCTAATTGCGCTTTTCAGAAAGCTTTAAAAGTAGACTAGCTACTTATTCTACTGTATTTCTGTCTCTTAAATCGTTTTTCAGTTGTGCACTTGCCTTACTTTTTTTAAAAAGTTTAAATTGCTAATTCTGTAAAGAAATTGCATTTAATGTTTTGGCCTACCCACTCAAGTGTGTTAGCCTTTTCTGTGCTTATTTACTGTATTATTGCATTGTTTAGTCTGTTTTAACCAAAAAAAAAAACCAAAAAACAAAAAAAATATACTATCTTGTTTGCTCATTTTCCACCTTTCCTTGCTAGTATAGTTCAGATTCCAGGCTTTGCTGGTTTCATGACTTCAGTTTCTGTATTCAGAGCTATCCAGACCTTGATGTGGTAGATGGAAGTTTTACTGCGTACTAGTGGGAGTCGTGAGCATTGTACCGCCTATCTACTGCTAGAGGAGTGGTTTCCAGCTCTGAAATTGTAATTTTATTGACCATTTGGAGCTGATTTCTGTCCTTTTAACTTTATGGCTCATAAATACATTTTTGAGCGTGTTAGAGCTTGTTTTACTTCAGCAGATCCTGTTTAGGTGTCTTATAGACTACTACAGCACCAGAAATGAGAAAGAGAGATGTTTTATGCTAACTCCAAGTACTTTTGCCTTAAATTGCTCAATTGTTGCTGATTTTTATCGTTTTTGCTAAGTGCACTTTTCAGAAAGCTTTAAAAGTAGACTAGCTACTTATTCTACTGCATTTCTGCCTTTTAAGTCATTTTTCAGTTCTGCACTTGCCTTGCTATATTTTAAAAAGTTTAAATTGCTAATTTTGTAAAGTTTTAAATTGCATTTACTGTTTAGCTCTACACACTCAAATGTGTTTGACTTTTTTGTGCTTATTTACATTATCATTGCATTGTTTAGCCTGTTTTAATCAAAAACAAAAAAACAAGAAATTGCTATCTTGTTTGCTCGTTTTCCCACCTTTCCTAACTAGTATATTCCAGATCCCAGGCTTTGCTGGTTTCAAGACTTCAGTGTCTGTATTCAGAGCTATCCAGTTGTGGTAGAGAGAAGTCCTACTGCTTACTAGTGGGAGAGGTGAGCATTGTACTGCCTATCTAACGCTAGAAAAGTGGTTTCCAGCTCTGAAATTATAATTCTATTAGCCATTTGGTGCTGATTTCTATCCCTTTCAACTTTCTTGTTTAAAAACACATGTTTGCGCATGCTTAAGCTTGTTTTAAATCAGCAGATCCTGTTTTGCCATCCTGGAAACAACTACAACACCAGAAACGAGAAAGAGAGGCTTATTGTGCTAACTGCAAGTACTTTTGGATTAAATTGCTAGCTTTTTGCTGATTTTGATAGTTTTGGTTAACTGTTCTTTCAGAAAGCTTTAAAAGAAGACCAGCTACTTATTTTACTGTATTTCTGCCTCTTAAATGGTTTTTAAGTTGTGCCCTTGCCTTTCTTTATTTTAAAAAGTTTAAATTGCTAATTTTGTAAAGTTTTAAATTGCATTTACTGTTTAGGGCTACACACTCAAGTGTGCTAGCCTTTTCTGCGCTTATTTACTATATTATTGCATTGTTTAGCCTGTTTTAATCAAAAAAACACAAAAAAAAGTCTTGTTTGCTCATTTTCCTGCCTTTCATAGCTAGTATAGTCCAGATCCCTGGCTTTGCTGGTTTCAAGACTTCAGTTTCTGTATTCAGAGCCATCTAGGCCTTGCTGTGGTAGAGGGAAGTTCTACTGCTTTCTAGTGGGAGTGGGGAGCATTGTACTGCCTATCTAATGCTTCAGGAGTGGTTTCCAGCTTTGAAATTGTAATTTTATTTGCCATTTGGGGCTGATTTTTATGTCTTTCAACTTTCTGGCTTAAAAACACATGTTTGCACGTGTTTGAGCTTGTTTTAGATCAGCAGACCCTGTTTGGGCATCCTGCGGACTACTCCAGAACCAGAAAAGAGAAAGAGAGACTTTTTGTGCTAACTAGAAAAGTACTTTTGCCTTCAATTTTAGCTTATTTTTATCATTTTTGCTAAGTGCACTTTTAAGAAAGCTTGAAAAGTACACTAGCAACTTATTGTACTTCATTTCTGCCTCTTAAATAATTTTTCATTTGTGCACTTGCTTTGCTTTATTTTAAACAGATTTAATATTTAATTTCATAAAGTTTTAAATTGCATTTACTGTTTAAGGCTACCCACTTAAGTGTGAAAGCCTTTTCTGTGCTTATTTACTGTATTATTGCATTGTTTAGCCTGTTTTAACCAAAAAAAAAAAAAGAATACTATCTTGTTTGCTCGTTTTCCCACCTTTCTTAACTAGTAAAGTCTAGATCCCAGGCTTTGCAGGTTTCAGGACTTTAGTGACTGTTATCATAGCTATCCAGCTATGGTAGAGGGAAGTCCTACTGCTTACTAGTGTGAGTGGTGAGCATTGTACTACCTATTTAACACTACTGGAGTGGTTTCCAGCTCTGAAATTTTAATTTTATTGGCCATTTGGGGTGATTTCTATCCCTTTTAACTTTCTGGCTTAAAAACACATGTTTGCACATGCTTGAGCTTGTTTTAGATCAGCAGATCCTGTTTGGGTGTCCTGCAGACTACTACAGCACCAGAAATGAGAAAGAGACTTTTTGTGTTAACTGCAAGTACTATTGGCTTAAATTGTTAAATTTTTGCTGATTTTTATCATTTTTGCTAACTGCAGTTCTCAGAAAGCTTTAAAAGTATGCTAGCTATTTATTCTACTGTATTTCTGCCTCTTAAATCATTTTTAAGTTGTGCCTTGCCTTGCTTTATTTTAAATAGTTTAAATTGCTAATTTTGTAAAGTTTTAAATTGCATTTACTGTTTTGGGTTACACACTCAAGTGCGTTAGCATTTTCTGTGCTTATTTACTGTACTATTGCATTGTTTATCCTGTTTTAGCAAAAAAACAAACAAAAAAAATAGTATCTTGTTTAGCTCATTTTCCTACCTTTCCTAAGTAGTGTATTCAAGTTCCCAGGCTTTTCTGGTTTCAGGGCTTCAGTTTCTGTATTCCAAGCTATCCAGACCTTGCTGTGGTTGAGGGAAGACCTATTGCTTACTAGTGCGAGTGGTGAGCATTGTAATGCCTATCTAATGCTAGAGGAGTATTTTCCAGCTCTGAAATTGTAATTCTAATTACCATTTAGGGCTGCTTTATATCCCTTTCTACTTTTTGGCTTAAAAATGCGTGTTAGCATGCACTTGAGCTTGTTTTAGATGAGCAGATCCTGTTTGGGAATTCTGCAGACTACTACAGGACTAGAAATGAGAAAGAGAGACTTTTTGTGCTTACTACAAGTACTTTTGGCTTAAATTGTTCGATTTATGCCAATCATTTTTGCTAACTGCACTTCTCAGAAACCTTTAAATGTACTCCAGCTAATTATTCTATTGTATTTCTGCTTCTTACATTGTTTTTTCAGTTCTGCACTAGCCCTGCTTTATTTTAAAAAGTTTAAAATGCTAATTTTGTAAAGTTTGAAATTGACTTTATTGTTTAGGGCTGCACACTCAAGTGTGTTAGCCTTTTCTGTGCTTATTTACTGTATTATTGCATTGTTTAGCCTGTTTTAACCCCCCCAAAAAAAAAAAAAAAAATATATATATATATATATATATATATATATATATATATATATATATTTACTGTCTCGTTGGCTCATTTTCCTGCCTTTCCTAACTAGTATATTAAAAATCCCAGGCTTTGCTGGTTTCAAGACTTCAGTTTCTGTATTCAGAGCTATCCAGCTGTGGTAGAGGGAAGTTCTTCTGCTTACTAGTGGGAGTTTGAGCAATGTACTGCTTATCTAATGCTAGAGGAGTTGTTTCCAGCTCTGAAATTGTAATTTTTTTGGCCATTTGGGGCTGATTTCTATACCTTTAAATTTTCTGGCTTAAAAACATGTTTGCATGCATTTTAGCTTGTTTTAGATCAGCAGATCCTGTTTGGGCATACTGCAGACTACTACAGCACCAGAAATGAGAAAGAGAGACTTTTTGTGCTAACTAGAAAAGTACTTTTGCCTTTAATTGCTCAATTTTAGCTGACTTGTATCGTTTTTGCTAAGTGCACTTCTAAGAAAGCTTTAAAAGTAGACTAGCTACTCATTCTATTTTATTTCTGCTTCTTAAATCGTTTTTCAGTTGTGCACTTGCCTTGCTTTATTTTAAAAAGTTTAAATTGCTAATTTTGTAAACTTTTAAATTGTATTTACTGTTTACGGCTACCCACTCAAGTGCATTAGCCTTTTCTGTACTTATTTTCTGTATTATTGCATTGTTTTGCCTGTTTTAACAAAAAAAAAGCAAAAAAAATACTATCTTGTTTGATTGTTTTCCACCTTTCCTAGATAGTATAGTCCAGATCCCAGGCTGCGCTGGTTTCAGTACTTCAGTTTCTGTATTCAGAGCTATCCAGACCTTGCTGTGGTAGAGGGAAGGCTTACTGTTTACTAGTGGGAGTGGTGAGCATTGTACTGCCTATCTGATGCTAGAAGAGTGATTTCTAGCTCTGAAATTGTAATTTTATTGGTCATTTGGTGCTGATTTCTGTACCTTTAAACTTTCTGGCTTTAAGATGCATGTTTGCATGCATTTGAGCTTGTTTTAGATCAGCAGGTCATGCTTGGGCATACCGCAGACTACTAAGGAACCAGAAATGAGAAAGAGAGACTTTCTGTGCTAACTTAAAGTACTTTTGCCTTAAATTGCTCTATTTTTGTTGATTTTGATCACTTTTTCTAACTGCACTTTTTTTTAGCTAGATTTAAAAGTAGCCTAGCTACATATTCTACTGTATTTCTGCCTCATAAATATTTTTTTCAGTTCTGCACTTGCCTTGCTTTATTTTACAAAGTTTAAATTGCTAATTTTGTGAAGTTTTAAATTGCATTTACTGTTTAGAGCTACCCACGCAAATGTGTTTGCCTTTTCTGTGCTTATTTACATTATCATTGAGACTGCCACAGTGGTACAGCATTGTTACCTCACAGCAAGAGGTTCTCCCATTCGATTCTCGGCTTGGCTTGCGAGTGCCTTCTGTGTGGAGTCTGCATGCCCTCCACGCGATTGGGTAGTGTTTGAAAGACATGCTTGCATAAATGTGCTTGTCTTCGTTGAAGGTTGTGCATCGAGCTGGCACCTCAGCTTTTTGTAAAAATCTAATGCTAATCATTAGCAGACTCCGTCCACTGTGGCGACCCCTTACTGGGAAAAAGCCTAAAGAAAAACAACAACATTTACATTATCATTGAATGTTTAGCCTGTTTTAACCAAAACAAAAAACAAAAAAAATACTATCTTGTTTGCTCATTTTCCCACCTTTGATAACTAGTATAATCCAGATCCCAGGCTTTGCTGGTTTCATGACTTCAGTGTCTGTATTCAGAGCTATCCAGTTGTGGTAGAGGGAAGTCCTACTACTTACTAGTCGGAGAGGTGAGCATTGTACTGCCTAATGCTAGAAGAGTGGTTTACAGCTATGAAATTGTAATTGTATTAGCCATTTGGGGCTGATTTCTATCCCTTTCAACTTGCTGGTATAAAAATGCATGTTTGCACATATTTTAGCTTGTTTTAGATAGCAGATCCTGTTTGGCCATCCTGCAAACTACTACAGCATCAGAAATGAGAAAGAGAGGCTTTTTGTGCTAACTGCAAGTACTTTTGGATTAAATTGCTAGCTTTTTGATAGTTTTGGTTAACTGCTATTTCAGAAAGATTGAAAAGTAGACTAGCTACTTATTTTACTGTATTTCTGCCTCTTAAATCATTTTTAAGGTTTGTCCTTGCCTTGCTTTATTTTAAAAAGTTTAAATTGCTAATTTTTTAAAGTTTTAAATTGCATTTACTGTTTGGGCTACACATGAACTGTTAGCCTTTCCTGTGCTTACTGTATTATTGCATTGTTTAGCCCGTTTTAATAACAAAAAAAAAAAAAACACAAAAAATACTATCTTGTTTGCTAATTTTTCCACCTTTTCTAGCTAGTATAGTCCAGATCCCTGGCTTTGCAGGTTTCAGGACTTCAGTTTCTGTATTCAGAGACATCCAGACGTTGCTGTGGTAGAGGGAAGTTCTACTGCTTTCTAGTGTGAGTGGAGAGCATTGTACTGCCTATCTAATGCTTCAGGAGTGGTTTCCAGCTCTGAAATTGTAAATTTATTTGCCATTTGGGGCTGATTTCTATGCCTTTCAACTTTCTGGCTTAAAAACACATTTGTGCATGTTTGAGCTTGTTTTAGATCAGCAGATCATGTTTGGGCGTCCTTCTGACTACTACAGCACCAGAAAAGAGAGCGAGAGACTTTTTGTGCTAACTATGAGTACTTTTGCCTTTAATAGCTCAAGTTTAGCTGATTTTTATTGTTTTTGCTAAGTGCACTTCTAAGAAAGCTTTAAAAGTAGACTAGCTACTCATTCTACTTTATTTCTGCTTCTTAAATCGTTTTTCAGTTGTGCACTTGCCTGGCTTTATTTTAAAAAGATTAAATTGTTAATTTTGTAAAGTTTTAAATTGCATTTACTGTTTACGGCTACCCACTCAAGTGTGAAAGCCTTTTCTGGGCTTATTACCTGTATTATTGCATTGTTTAGCCATTTTTAATCATAAAAACAAAAAAATACTATCTTGTTTGCTTGTTTTCCCACCTTTCTTAACTAGTAAAGTCTAGATCCCAGGCTTTGCAGGTTTCAGGAATTTAGTGTCTGTTATCATAGCTATCTAGCTATGGTAGAGGGAAGTCCTACTGCTTACTAGTGTGAGTGATGAGCATTCTACTGCATATCTAACACTACCGGAGTGGTTTCCAGCTCTGAAATTTTAATTTTATTGGCCATTTGGGAATGATTTCTATCCCTTTCAACTTTCTGGCTTAAAAAGACGTTTGCACATGTTTGAGCTTGTTTTATATCAGCATATCCTGTTTGGGCATCCTGCAGACTACTACAGCACCAAAAATGAGAAAGAGACTTTTTGTGCTAACTGCAAGTACTGTTGGCTTAAATTGTTCAATTTTTGCTGTTTTTTTTTTCATTTTTGCTAACTGCACTTCTCAGAAAGCTTTAAAATTATACTAGCTATTTATTATACTTTGTTTCTGCCTCTTAAACCATTTTAAGTTGTGTCCTTGCCTTGCTTTATTTTAAAATGTTTAAATTGCTAATTTTGTAAAGTTTTAAATTGCATTTACTGTTTAGGGCTACACACTCAAGTGTGTTAACCTTTTCTGTGCTTATTTACTGTATTATTGCATTGTTTAGCCTATTTAACCAAAACAAAAAGCAAAAAAAAAAAAATATTATCTTGTTTTCTCGTTTTCCTGCCTTTTCTAAATAGTATAGTCCAGATCTCAGGCTTTGCTGGTTTCAGGACATCAATTTCTGTATTCAGAGTTTTCCAGCTGTGGTAGATGGAAGTCCTACTTCTTATTAGTGGGAGTGGGGAGCATTGTACTGCCTATCTCACACTAGAGGAGTGGTTTCCAGCTCTGAAATTGTAATTTTAATTGCCATTTGGGGCTGATTTCTATCCCTTTCAACTTTCTGGCTTAACAACACATTTTTGCACGTTTGATTTTTTTTTAGATCAGCCAATCCTGTTTGGGCTTCGTGCAAACTACTGCAGCACCAGAAACGAGAAAGAGAGACTTTTTGTGCTAACTGCACGTATGTTTGGCTTAAATTGCTCAATTCTTGCTAATTCTGATTGTTTTTGCCAACTGCATGTCTCAGAAAGCTTTAAAAGTTGACTAGCTACTTATTCTACTGTATTTCTGCCTCTTAAATCATTTTTCAGTTGTGCACTTGCCTTGCTTTATTTTACAATTTTGATATTTTTGTAAAGTTTTAAATTGCATTTACTGTTTAACACTACACACTCAAGTGTGTTAGCATTTTTTGTGTTTATTTACAGTATTATTGCATTGTTTGGCCTGTTTGAACCAAATAAAAAACAAAAAAACCCCAATAAAAATACTATATTGTTTGCTCATTTTCCTGCCTTTCCTAGATAGTTTATTCCAGATCCCAGGCTTTGCTGGTTTCAAGACTTCAGTGTCTGTATTCAGAGCTATCCAGCTGTGGTAGAGGGAAGTCCTACTGCTTACTAGTGAGAATGGTGAGCATTGTACTGCTTATCTAATGCTAGAGGAGTTGTTTCCAGCTCTGAAATTGTAATTGTATTAGCCATTTGGGGCAGATTTCTATCCCTTTCAACTTTCTGGTTTAAAAATGCATGTTTGAGCTTGTTTTAGATCAGCAGACCCTGTTTGGCCATCCTGCATACTACAAAAGCACCAGAAATGAGAAAGAGAGACTTTTTGTGCTAACTGCATGCACTTTTGGCTAAAATTGCTCAATTTTTTTTCTGATTGTCATAGTTTTTGCTAACTGCACATCTCAGAAAGCTTTAAACATTGACTAGCTACTTATTCTACTGTATTTCTGCCTCTTGAATCATTTTTCAGTTGTGCACTTGCCTTACTTTATTTTAAAAAGTTTAAATTGCAAATTTTGTAAAGTTTTAAATTGCATTTACGGTTTAAAGCTACACACTCAAGTGTGATAGCCTTTTCTTTGCTTTTTTACTGTATTATTGCATTGTTTAGCCTGTTTTAACAAAAATACACTATCTTGTTTGCTCATTTTCCTGACTTTCCTTGCTAGTTTAGTCCAGATCCCAGGCTTTTCTGGTTTCAGGACTTCAGTTTCTGTATTCATAGCCATTCAGACGTTGTTGTGGTAGAGGGAAGTCCTACTGCGTACTAATGGAAGTGGTGAGCATTGTCTAATATCTAATGCTAGAGGAGTGGTTTCCAGCTCTGAAATTGTAATTTTATTGGTCATTTAGGGCTGATTTCTAGCCCTTTTAATTTTCTTGCTTAAAAATGTGTATTTGCACACATTTGAGCTTGTTTTAAATCAGCAGATCCTGTTTGGGCGTCCTGCAGACTACTACAGCACCAGAAACAAGAAAGAGAGACTTTTTTTGCTAACTGCAAGTAGTCTTTTGGCTTAAATTGCTGGATCTATGCTGATTTTGGGAGTTTTTGCTAACTGCACTTCCCAGAAAGCTTTAAAAGTAGACTAGTTATGTATTCTACTGTATTTCTGCCTCTTAAATCATTTTTCAGCTGTGCCCTTGCCTTGCTTTATTTTAAAAAGTTTAAATTGCTAATTTTGTAAAGTTTTAAATTGCATTTACTGTTTAGGGCTACACACTCAAAAAAAAAAAATATTATTTTGTTTGCTCATTTTCCCACTTGCCGTAACTAGTATATTCAAGACCCAGGCTTTGCTGGTTTCAGGACGTCAGTTTCTGTATTCAGAGCTATCCAGACCTTGGTAGTGGAAAGTTCTACTGCTTGCTAACGGGGGTGGTGAGCATCGTACTGCATATCTAACGCTGGAGGAGTGGTTTCCAACTCTGAAATTGTAATTATTTTGGCCATTTGGGGCTGATTTCTATCCCTTTCAACTTTCTGGCTTAAAAATGTGTGTTTGCATGCATTTGAGCTTGTTTTCGATCAGCAGATCCTATTTGGGCATCCTGCAGGCTACCACAGCATCTGAAATGTGAAAGAAAGACTTTCTGTGTTATCTGCAAGTGCTTTTGGCTTAAATTGTTCAATTTTTGCTGATTTTGGTCATTTTTGCTAAGTGCACTTCTCAGAAAGCTTTAAAAGTAGACTAGCTACTTATTCTACTATATTTCTGCCTTTTAAATCATTTTTCAGTTGTGCACTTATCTTGCTTTATTTTGAAAAGTTTAAATTGCTAATTTTGTAAAGTTTTAAATTGCATTTACTGTTTAGCACTACACACTCAAATGTGTTTGCCTTTTCTGTGTTATTTACTGTATTGTTGCATTGTTTAGCCTGTTTTAACCAAAAAAAAAAAATTATATCGTCTTTGCTCGTTTTCCCACCTTTACTAACTAGCATAGTCCAGATCCCAGGCTTTGCTGGTTTCAGGACTTCAGTTTCTGTATTCAGAGCTATACAGCTGTGGTGGAGGGAAGTTCCTCTGCTCACTAGTGGGAATGGTGAGCATTGTAATGCCTATCTAATGCTAGAGAAGTGTTTTCCAGCTCTGAAATTGTAATTTTTTTTGGCCATTTAGGGCTGATTTCTATCACTTTCAACTTTCTGGCTTAAAAACATGTGTTTGCATGCATTTGAGCTTGTTTTAGATCAGCAGGTCCTGTTTTGGGCATCCTGCAGACTACTATAGCTCCAAAAACGAGATAGACCTTTTGTGCTAACTGCAAGTACTTTTGGCTTAAATTGCTTGATTTATGCTGATTTTGGTTATTTTTGATAACTGCACTTCTCAGAAAGCTTTAAAAGTAGACTAGCTACGTATTCTACTGTATTTCTGCCTCTTAAATTGTTTTTTTCAGTTGTGCACTTTACTTGCTTTATTTTAAAAAGTTTAAAATGCTAATTTTGTAAAGTTTAAAATTGCATTTATTGTTTAGGGCTACACACTCAAGTGCATTAGCCTTTTCTGTGCTTATTTACTGTATTATTGCATTGTTTAGCCTGTTTTAACCTATCATAAAAACAAAAAAATAGTATCTTGTCTGCTCGTTTTCCTGCCTTTACTAACTAGTATATTCAAGATCCCAGGCTTTGCTGATTTCAGGACTTCAGTTTCTGTATTCAGAGCTATCCAGCTGTGGTAGAGGGAAGTTCTTCTGCTTACTAGTGGGAGTGTGAGCATTGTACTGCTCATCTAATGCTAGAGTTGTTTCCAGCTCTGAAATTGTAATTTTATTGGCCATTTGAGGCTGATTTCTATGCATTTCAGCTTTATGGCTTAAAAGTGCATGTTTGGCACGTTTGAGCTTATTTTAGATAACCAGATCCTGTTTGGATGTCCTGCAGACTACTACAGTACCAGAAATAAAAAAGAGAGACTTCTTGTGCTAACTAAGTACTTATGGCTTAAACCGCTTGATTTTTGCTGATTTTGGTCATTTTTGCTAACTGCACTTCTCAGAAAGCTTTAAAAGTAGACTAGCTATTTATTCTACTGTATTTCTGCCTCTTAAATTATTTTTTTCAGTTGTACACTTGCTTTGCTTTATTTTAAAAAGTTTAAAATGCTATATTTTTTTAAGTTTTAAATTGCATTTATTGTTTAGGACTGTACACTCAAGTGCATTAGCCTTTTCTGTGCTTATTTACTGTATTATTGCATTGTTTAGCCTGTTTTAACCTATCATAAAAACAAAAAAATACTATCTTGTTTGCTCATTTTCCCATCTTTTCTAACTAGTATATTCAAGAACCCAGGCTTTGCTGGTTTCAGGATATCAGTTTCTGTATTCAGAGCTATCCATCTGTTGTAGAGAGAAGTCCTACTGCTTACTAGTAGGAGTGGTGAGCATTGTACTGCCTATCTTATGCTAGAAGAGTAGTTTCCAGCTCTGAAATTGTAATTTTATTGGCCATTTGGGGCTGATTTCTATGCCTTTCAATTTTCTGGCTTAAAAATGCATGTTTGCATGCATTTGAGCTGGTTTTAGATCAGTAGATCCTGCCTGGGCTTCCTGCAGACTACTACAGCACCAGAAATGAGAAAGAGAGCCCTTTTGTGCTAAATAGAAGAACGTTTTGCTGATTTTGATCATTTTTGCTAACTGCACTTCTCAGAAAGCTTTAAAAGTATACTAGCTATTTATTCTACTGTATTTCTGCCTCTTAAGTCGTTTTTAAGTTGTGCCTTTGTCTTGCTTTATTTTAAAAAGTTTAAATTGCTAATTTTGTAAAGTTTTAAATTGAATTTATTGTTTAGGGCTATACACTGTGCTTAAGCCTTTTCTTTGCTTATTTACTGTATTATTGCATTGTTTAAAAAAAAAAAACATAAACCAAAAAAAGATCGTTTGCTCATTTTCCTGCCTTTCCTAACTAGTATAGTCTATATCCCAGGCTTTTTGGTTTCAGGACTTCAGTTTCTGTATACAGAGCTATCTAGACCTTGCTATGGAAGAGGGAAGTCCTACCACTTACTAGTGGGAGTGGTTATAATTGTACTGCCTATCTAATGCTAGAGGATTGGTTTCCAGCTTTGAAATTGTAATTTTATTGGCCATTTTGGGCTGATTTCAATCACTTTCAATTTTCTGGCTTAAAAATGCTTGTCTGAGCATTTTGTGCACATCACACAGCACCACATGACTAAGATTAAACTATTCCCAGCACCAGAAAGACTGCTCTTCAAATTCTCCCTTAGAACTAGCTTGTCTCTCTGTCTGCCTGGGATGACATGATCGACAAACCATGATACTTTGCCAGAGATGGTCTGCACCTGTCATCCCTGGGACTCATGCTACCGGCTAAGGCTCTTGCCACCCTTATAGTGCCTTTTTTAGGCCAGGCTCAAGTGACAAAACCACCATTGTAACAGATAAAAGCATGCAAAATCTGAAAGTAATGCTACTCAATGCTAGACATCTAAACCTCAAAATGCACTCTCTCTAGGCACTCCTAAAAATGGATAACATTGATATCTGTACAGTAACTGGGACCTGTTTCAAGGCTCCAGAGAGCACCTTTGCAATACCAGGCTACAACTCTTACCACATGTTTCAGCCACTAAACTAGGACCAAACACTAAAGGTGATGGAGTGTCCATATTCACCAAGGATATTCACACCTCCAGGCTAGATGCCCAACACAATGCATCTGAAATACTACAGGTGCAACTAACACTAGGTAAGACTGCAATCCAAATTGTAGCTTGCTACAGATCCCCCACTATGCCCCAAGTTTCTCACTACACCTTTCTAAACATACTGGAAAATATTAAGATACAACCAAACACCATAATAGAGGGTGATTTCAACTACCCTGACATTAATTGGGAAAACTACTCGGGTACCAACACCTTTGCCCAACGGTTCTTGGATTTCATAAACTCCAACACCCTGGATCAACTAATCCATAGTCCCACCAGGGGCTAAAATATCCTTTACCTGGTCATTACCAACATGGGAGATCAATGCTCCACACCAGTGGTCACCCCCTCATTGGTCAGGTCTGACCATAAGCTAATCACCCTTAATGTCCACATCCCACCCCCACCCCCAGCAGGGAAATCTCCATAAAAAACTTCTCCAAAGCCAACTTCATGATACTCAAGTTGAAGTGACAAACTTGATGACACCCATGCAGGCGGGAACTGAAAGTTTGACTGCTGAATCCTACACTAAGGCACTGTACGAGTACATCCACTCGTGCATAAATTGTGCCATTCCAAACAGAAGTAAGATGCTCTCCTCCAAAAAAAGGAAGCCAGTCTGGTAGTCCCCTGCCATAAACAAAGAACAACAGAAGGAAGAAACTGTTGCAGAAAATAGAAAAATCCCAGGATACAAAAAACTCCCTTACCGGCATCAGTAAGAAGCTGAGATCCCTCATAAAATCCTCAAAAGCTGGTTACGAAAATAAAATTGCCAAAGATTTTAAGGAAAGCCACAGGGCTTTATATAGTTATGTCAAGAATCTAAATGGCAATGCTCAGATCTGCTCTGAGCTACATCAGAATGGCACTAAATATACAGATCCCAAGAATATTGCCATATCGTGGCAGATCGATTCAGTGCCAACTTTACCCCCTCTCACCCCCTAAATGGTCCATCACAATAGCAAAAGATTGCCAAATTATTGTTAATCATGGCCACACAGGTAAAAATTGCACTCTCCAAAGCTAAGAATAAAGCATCCATGGGACCAGACAACATCCCAGGCCGTGTACTACATGAACTACAAAATGAACTGGCACCTCACCTAAGTGTCATGTTTAATCATAGCCTCACCTCAGGCTTCATGCCCAATGAGTGGCACACAGCTACAGTTATCCCACTACACAAAGGTGGATCCACCTTGGATCCCGGGAACTATCATCCCATCCATCTGATGAGCCTGATCTGCAAAGCCATGGAACACATTATCATGGAAGTTATAAACAAAGACATTGGCAACTTTAAAACACTGGAACCCACCCAGTTTGGTTTTGTGAAGGGCCAATCTTGTCTCCTCAACCTGACTGACTTCTTTGAATTAGTCTCCAGAGCTGTGGACAAGGGTAAGGCAGTCCACACAGCCTATCTGGACCTCACCAAGCCTTTTGACACCATCCCCCACTCTGGAATCATAGATAAACTTACTGAGCTGGGCATTAACCCCTATATCATTCGATGGGTTGCCAAATGGCTTACTGACAAAACCCACACCGTAAAAGTAGCCGACTCCAAGTCCAGCTCCAGACAAGTGACATGTGGAGTACCTCACGGTTCAGTCCTGGGACAGCTCTTGTTTGGCTTCTACTTCTCTGAAGTACAGGCCAACACTAAGGGACTCTGGCTAACAAAGTACGCACATGACTGCAAACTGGGAGCCATTATCGAATCACCAAATGATCAAGGAACCTTGATGATTGGATGGCAGATAGAAAATTCACCCCGGGGATCATATCAGTAGCCCTGCTAGACAGGGGACCAGGGAAGTAAATATTCTTGGAAGAAATAGCCAGGGAATTGTTATGGCTAGGCTTGTGTGGGCTCTAGGGCCAATAGCCTACTACCAAACTATGAACCTATAAGACCTCTATTCAAGCTTCAACTGGAAGCAGTAGAAAACCTCATGACAGAAATCATGTACTGATGTGGAAACATAACTTGTATTGCGTGTTCTGCCTAGGTGTCCTGCCCTTGAAGTTTGGTAGCAGTAACCACTCACAATGTTGGGTAATATTCCCAGACTCACAGGTGTAGGCTTTGCACCCTGTGATGGCCTCCCCAAATTACTTCACACATGTACAAAACCTGTCCTGATCACAGACAATACAATGGGCAGGACAGTGATAGTGGTACTTGGATAACCTCCACTAAGAAGTGGACATAGTAAGAGTGTGTGCCACCAAAGATCTCCTGAGGCATAGGTGACATCACATCTTTACTCTGTGGTCCCATGGAAGTACTGGTAGTGCCTGGTGGCATCTTCAAGTGAATACAACACAGCACAGAAATCATGTCACATATACATGTATATCTGCAGATTGTGCATGGATGATAGTCCTGTACAATTTTTGACTGAGTTTCAATGCCATACACAAATATCAAAGGTTGGCTTTCGTTCCTATGAAATGTGCCTTGAGTGTTTCTCCCTGGGTCTCTACTGAAAAAAGGCTCTGTCCTAGTCAGACTTTCCCAGTCAACAAATGTTACATAAATAAATAAATCTGGAGACCCTGTTAGGCTGTTGTAGAGTGGGTATACCCACATAAGCTAAACTGCAAAAAGCAGCATTCAGCAACAGTATGGGTTTAGTGCAACTAGGGTCTCACAGGTGAATGCAGGTCACTGGCCTGCCTACCTCTTAACCTCTTAGCACAATAAATCTGAACAAAGCCTAAAATAATAGGGAAACAAAGCCCCCAAAATAGCAATTGATTTTAAATATTGTTGCTATAAACATAGAAAGTAGAATAATAGGGTTTGTGTTAGCATGCAGTTTCCCAAGAACATAAGGTCTGAACCTCAAACACATGCCATTGCTAGACTTCAATCCTCAGTGATTCGAAAGAAAACCATACATTTTATGAGGAACAAACCACAAATATCAGGCAAAAATCTGGACATTCTGCAAAAATCTTGACAGTTGAGAGATATGCTAGGCTATTGTACTGTAGTCCTAGCGATACAGTTTTGGAGGCCTAGTTCAGCTATTCTCAAAGCATACGCACAAATGCATACACACATCATTTCTATGTAGGTAAACAGACTAGTATAGGCATAGGCAGTCCTAATACTACAAGCTGCTGTCTCATGCATATAATACAAATATAGAGCTACTTATGACAGGTATTATAAATATATGCAAGGGCAAGCTGCAGGTGAGCAGAGTACAGATCAGTAACACAACTTATGCTATATTCCAAGGCAAAGGTTATCATATCTAAAAAAGTGGTTAAATATAACTTACCACAGCAGTACCCTGTGCCATGTACCTCCTTAATGCTGTCTCCTAGGTGCTTCTTACTGCTCCATTACTTCCACCTCTACTACTTTTTGATGCAAAGTTTGGCATTAAAAGTGCTGCCACAGCCTCTAAAGACTCAAATAGAAAAGAATTTGCATAGTATGTATGCAAACAGATCCAAATTCCAAAATGTCTTTTGAATCCCAGTATGTCACTGAAACAGAAGGGTGACATGAAGCACAGCTAGTTTCAACTGTACTTATCTGGTGTCCAGTGCCCATGGCTTGGTAAGATGAATGCGAGTGAACATGGATCAAAAGTTGTAGTGGCATATGCTGTGCTACTAGAGATACAGAATTTACATTTACATTGTGACTCAGTTTGCCATTTATTTTCTAAGGATATTCATAATGATGACTCCCTATGGTAATTCGCTATGGACAGCAGCTCTCTGGTTTGAAAAACAAAATAAAATAGACTTTCCATTGCACATTCATTGGACAGTAATTGCTGTGACACTGTATAGGTCGATTTAGAAAGCTGTATGCTTGCTGTGACCTAGCTGAGGTAGTTACTGAGCCAACTGGCATCCCACTGACTATTGAAAAATGCAGGCATCAGTTCTATGACCTGTCATGCTGCAATGCCATGATTCTGCTACCCTTAAGATCTCTGGCAGAAGCAGAAATTAGGCAAAGACTCCTCAAATGGTAAATTTGGCATTGGTAATGTTTTGCAAATTGCAGTCTCATTCAGACCAGTGCTCCTAATAAAGGCAATTTTTTTTACAGATACCAGGATATAACAGTGGGTAGGTCTATGTTAGAATGTTGTCTTTCCAAGGATTTTGACATTCATAACACTGAAGCAAAATTATCGAAAGACCAGAATGTCAAACTGCAAAATAGTCAAATGTAACAGCATTGCAAACAGATGTTCTTGCAGGGGCAAGTCACCCCTGTACCCTTTATGTGGGGGACTGTGTCCCCCACACCCCCTGCAAATTAGTTGTACCAACTCTGAGATCGCATCACAGATGAGAATGGTAAAATCGCAATTCCCACTGTACCATAGGCTGACACAACTGTCTATGTGCAGTGTGCGATGTTTGACTTTTTGATGTTTTGATAATTTGGGTTTGAGGTTATGAATATTGACATTTTGGCAAGTTGATATAGTGACACAGACCCAACATGGGCTACCATGGTATCAGTATTAATGGTGTGCATATATTCTCATAGCACATGCATAATGTGAGGTAATGCATTTAGGTATTCAGTTATCATGCTGAGGGGTCCTCTTCAGTCTTATGTTGTGTTGCACTTACATGTAAGATGGTGGTTTTGCAGCCTGCCATAGGTGTCACCAATGGGGATCCATTCAGGCTTCTACTATCTTTCACTTACTTGAGACACTGCAGTTGTGCACTGTTCTGTGGCTTTCAATTACACATTTGTGTAATAACGCATATGTCCATCTATCTTTAAGCATGGGCAGGCTAAGAAAGCCAACTGTGTTGGCCCTGCCACAGCAAACAGGAGAATTGTTCAGCCCAGTGAGGTTAGTTTGAATATTATCTATTGAACTGTAGTATATATTACACTATTTGTAGTGCACCTTCACTTATGTCGCTCTTCCTATTCTGTATTCTTTCTGTAGGTCATGATGAAACCAAGAAGATGAAGATGCATTAACTGCTGCCTGGCCTTGTCCCAGCTGTTTCAGCAGCTGTAGTGGGTTAGATGGCAGGAGGTCCTCACTAGAGAGGTGGCTCTGACTTCCCCAAAATAGGTAGTCTGTCTGAATCACCTGCTGTGGCCTAGCCTGCACTAAGGCAGATGGTTATTATAGGGAACGGACAGCTGGAAAGCCAGCACACAGAACCTCTTGGAGTGGGTCACAGATCCACTCAGCTCATGTCCCAGTACCACTTCACCATTAAAAGAAGGCACAGCCATTTTCCCTTACCACCTGTACCAACAACTCATTTCCAATAATGTCCATCTGGGATGGTCAGTGGTCAACATGCTGCTTGTACCCAACTTTTTCCTCAGTAAGCTTTACCCTCATCCTAATGTACAACAACCCATCCCTGACTCATTGTATAGTCCCTCCCATCATTATCTGTCCACCCTCTGTTTATCCATGTCCATCCCATGTGTCCTCCTCCTACTGTATGTACACATACCCATGCCTACCTCTACTCTTTTTTGTGTGTCTGTTTACCCTCTCTCAGTACCCTTCCAGACCTTTCTTCCCATTTCCTCTCATCATTCCTATCACCCTTTCTCTCTCTAAATATATTTAACACAGGCCCCTCTCTCTACAAAAAATATTCCTGACCTCTTTCTACCAGCTTATTCCTTTATGCTGCCTTCTGCATGGACCATTGATTGCTACATCCTTCCACTCCTACTTTGCTATAGTTCCTTTTTATTTCTCTGCATGAAACCAATAGGTGTCCCACTAACTGTATGCCAAAAACCATCAGTGTTCACATTAAACTATATCTATGTGTTTCACAGTAATCTGCTACAATATATACTGCCTAGAGTCAGCTCCCCTGTGCTCATATTGCTCTGTGTATCCATGTTAGTTTGTTTTTTTCTGAATGGCACACACATTAGCTCAGTTGTGCAGTGTATCTTCATTTAGTTATGCCACTAGTTTTTGCCCTGCATTGCATTACTGCTATACTGTATAGCCATTGTTCAGGCTCCCAGCATGTTGCAAGAATCCTGGCCATGGTGTTTACAGTACTACTGCAACAATATTATAGTATTTCAATGACTTAACTTTGTCAATGGTGGGTTCTGTTGATATAAATGAAAAAAAAAAAATGAAACTTAAAACATTGATTGAAGGTGGCATGGACAGGTATTTGCAAAATATTTCTGAAATATAAACATGGCAGCAACACATTTGTTTTAATCATCTCCCTTTTCATCAAGAAATTGCCTTAATTTTGGAGACTTATAGTCTAGATTTAAATGGGACAGCAGTTCTCTTGAGAAGGTCCTCACAAGATTTACAACAAAATCACTTATTTTTGGCTTTTCTTTTTCATTTTAACTCAGTAAAGTAAAATAAAACAGAAGTGCAAAATTTGTTGAAGGTATCATATGACTTATTCTAAGGAAATTAAATGTTTGACAAGAAGTCATGTATGAGTAAGTACAAGTCTATGAACACTACTGCATACCTCTCAACTGTACAGATTTTTGCAGAATGTCCAGATTTTTGTCTCATATTTTGTGTCCATTTCTCATACAGTTGTGGTTTTCTAGCAAACCATTGAGGGATGAAGTCAGAAAATAATGACAGACTTCATACCCATCAGAAAATTCATGCTAATAAAAAAACTGTTGTTCTATCAATTATCTAAGTTTGTAAGAGGTACATTTAAAAAGTACACCTATTTTTGTCCCTCTGCCCCCACATTATTGATGGCTTTGTCCAGATTTCTTGCTCTAAGAGGTAGAGAGGTATGCTATGAAGAGGGTCTATATCATATATTAAAAATTCCAAAATATCAAATATCATAAGCTCGAACTTGGAATTTCAAAATTTATAACATCGAACACTCAAAATAGCGAATATTTTCCCAGGGAAAAACTTTGCTGTTCCGAGAAACATACACACAATACAACCAACCCCAAAATAAATAAACCACACACATACACTTAACAAAACCCTACTACTAACTCTACACTAAACACATACATTCCTATCTATCGACTAACCTTAATCCCGCACCCTAACCCTAAAGTCCGTAACTATCGAACACTTATCCGTACAAAACTATACACAAAAAAACTAATTAAAACACACACATACACTTAACAAAACCCTACTTCTAACCCTACACTAAACCATACATACATTCCTACCTATCTACTTACCTTAACCCGTACCCTAACCCTAAGGTCCGCAACTATGCACCACAGTGGAGGAAATAGCAAAGCCATGGAATGGCTCACCAAAATCTTGCCCTAGGTAAGAATTCGATGTTCCGCGGCTTCGCTATTTTCATCCTTCGATATAGTTGGTTCAATATTATAACATTAGAAGTTTTGCAACTTCAACGTTATAATATAGACCATATGGAGAAATCCCTTGAGCAACACACAGCTACCTATCAGGGGGAAAAATTGAAAATATGTATAAAATGAATTAATTTCAAATATATACATAAATAGTGGACGATTAATCTAGATTAGGAAAACAAGCTTCAGAGCCTAAACAAATGAAGGAAAACAATAACCAAATTCAATTTAAAAATCAAAAGGAAGAACAAAAACATGAATCACCATTTCAGATATTACTTTAAGAATTTAACTAATTTTGTGATGCAATTAAAGTAAAGATTGCAGGACAAAAACAACAATGAACAGAATAAATATACATGTCATAACCTCATGACATGATTTATCTGAAGATTATAAAGAAAAATACATTGCAGATTTTCTTATAACTTGTTTATGACAGGTTGTGTCTTTGCCACAAGCTTTGCTTTACACAATAACAGCTCAGAGGTCTCCGGTAGCCCTAATTAATGACCTGGCTGTATTATACACTTTATTATTCTCAGAATGGGCTGGCAGACATCTACACTAAATCTTACAAATAAAGGAGACACATAGTGATTTATTAAGATGTCACAGAATTCCAGAAGTTCAGTTACAGGTAAGTGGCATGTCAAGCATGTATATAAAAATAATGCTTATGTTATCAAAACTGCAATGTAATCTAATGGCATCATTTGGGTGGAAAACTAAAACAAATATGATTAAGTTAAGACACAACTCATTTTATTAATGGAATGTCTTTCACATGCTGACTAAATAGTTAAACCTACATATTAAGTATTACTTGATAAGCTACTGGATTGTTCAGTCTATTGCTTAGAAACCAGTCATTATCATATGTCTTTCCTCCTTAATCTGTCGTTTGGTTAATCATCATAATTTGCATTTAAAGACAGTCTTTCTGTCCTGCAGAATTAAAACATCATAACTTACATTTTCTTATATAAGTGCTTTAATATCCATAATATAACTGTGCTAAAGCAAACAGTATTATAGACAAAATATAAATATCTGATTGGCTAAGCCCCACAGTTGTCCATGAGTTACTTTTTAAATCAGTCTCTGAAAAAAAAAAAGACCGATAGCCATATACACAAATTACTAACGGGAGACAAATGGCAGCCATTTTATGTTTTGCACTTTTTTACTAATAAAACTGTATTAAGACAGAAATTCAGACCATCTGCATTTTTTTCCAAAGTATAGTAACATCATAATAATATATAAGAAGTAAGGAGATGAGTGCTTTTGAGCTTCAGCTTGAACAGTGGCACCACACATGAAAAATGCAGTGTTCATTTTTGTCAAAGCCCACTTAAATACATCAGTCCTTAATAAACAGTCTTTGATGAATAAGTCAGGCATGTATGACTAATATTTATAATATGATGTACACTACTGATCAATGCTGGCCAGAAGCTGTACAACGGAACAAGGGGAATATCTTATTATTATTATTCCACTTGAATTAAAGGAAAACACTGTGCTTCTCAGACTCCACTTTAGGTTGTGCCTATAAGGCAAACAAATCAAACTATTAAACACTAAGAACTATAATGCTGACATCTGCACCTGTAACTTCTGATTTAATTAAAGTGTATATAAATATATGATAAACTGAATGAAACTTACAGAAATGCTGAAGGAGAGAAATGTGAACATTCACAGTATGGTACACAAGAGTTAACGATAACCATTATAAACACCGATCCTCCTACTTTCCTTAAATTTAGATTGTAATCTACACTGTAATGCATGGGGCAAAGTGCTGGCAGAGTTCCACTTGGGGAAAGGCTGTGATTACAGAGCTTGCTTCTAGGCACAACAAACCTGCTGATGAGCTTGAATTCACTGTAGGTGGAATCAGGGCTCTGGGTAAAGTGTAGCATAAGCCTGCTGAGAGGTTTGAATACACTCTAGATACAACAGATAGTCCGTGCATACATTAAAAAGGGGCCACACCAGCAGGCATTACATGCCACATTCTAGCCAAGATGGAAACTTGTTAATAGCATACAAAAAAATCTCCTAACTCCTGCTGAATCACAGTTATAATCATTGCTCTTGTTAAAGTACCAGGTGTCAGAAGGAATGAAGTACTCAAAGGGGGATAGAAGCTTGATGGTCATAGACAATTGAAGCCTAAAACAGAAATTAAAAAGTGACAAAGAGGTTAGAAAATTGAATAAATAATGGAAATGTATCAACATTTTTGGTTATTTATTCTTGTTTGGGTTATTTTCATTAGATTTATAGTATAGTTGCAGGGAACTGTCCAGAGAAGTAAAAGGTTTGTTTAAAATGCAGGAAAAATTCTCCTTCTTTTCCATAAGTGCATTGGTATCTTTTAACATCCACTTAAAATAGAACCAGATTAGGTAGAAGGACTTTCTGTTTGACATTTCATCCAAAGGACTCAAATTAAATAGTGCAGCAGCCACCTACTGGTACTGTGAAGGATCAGCACTTGAATAGGAGATCATCCCTGTATAAAGAGAAAGAACTCAAAACTTCTAATCTACCTGCATCAAAGATAAATAGTGCAACTATCGCAATCTAGTTACAGGCTTCGGGGGGGAGTAATAGTATTCAGATTTATTGCCTGGTATTTAACTATGAACATACATTTAACATTCAAAACTCAATTAGAAGATAGAAATAAGACAGTTCGCTACCTCTATACATATCACTTAGTATGCCACTTACTAGGCCATGATGATTTGACACAATTATAACTGATTGTATGTTTGGGTTGGGGTTGGCACAATGGTTAAGGTGTTTATCTCACACACAAGAGGTATGGGGTTTGATTCTCACAAAGGGAAATTGGCTAGGTTTAATATGGCCCATAACAGCAGTTAGCCTATTACTTATCTATGAAGCTATGAACACTGTTCAACTCTCTCGGTTCAGAGGTATCCGAGTCTTAGGTGTATGTCCCCATCCTGTCCACTGCTCTATTGTCTTTGTTGAGCAGGTGGACTGCTGCTGCATTGTCAGATAACTATTAATTGATGAATGCTGATAAATCATGGAGTCCAGAAGAGGTCCCTTGCACCAGCACTGCCTACACTTAGGGGAGAAAGAATTTCATCTGGCTTCCTGGGAATAGCTTCAGTGCAGTCAGGCTTATGCCACAATCTCCTGATAGCCAAATCTATAATACAGTTGGTATGACAACAACCTGCTTACCAGTCCACAGGATATCAAAGGCAGATGGAAGGAGTACTTCCAGTCCCTACTGAATGAAGAAAACCTCAGAGAAACAGTACTGTCCCAGACACAACCTATGATGGGAGAAGATTATAAGTCCACCATAGAAGAAGTAAGAACAGCACTGAGGAAAATGAAGTCATGGAAAGCAGCAGGCTCAAATGAGGTCACAGCTGATATGATAAAGATGTTGGGTGAGACAGGGGAGAAATGGCTTCTGATGGTACTCATAGCAGTGTGGACAGAAAGGCGCATCCAAGATGACGGAAGAATAAGCAGTCTATTGCAAGTGTTCAAGAACAAAGAGGGCATTCACAACTATGGGATGTACAGAAGTAACAAACTCCTGTCACACAGCATGAAAATTCTGAAGAAGGAGACTGATAAATGAATATGCAGAGTAGTAGAAAGTTTAGATTCAGATAAGAATGCAGCACAACTGACTCAACGTTTGCAGTCATACAGATAGATATTTTGAAGAAGCTTGAAATGAGGAAAGAGTCCAACTGGGCATTCCTAGACATGGAGAAAGCATATGGCAAGGTCCCAAGAAAGTTGATTTGGGCAGTTGTGCAGTGGTTCCGAGTCCCCGAGAAACTGGTAAAATTAGTGCAATATACAAACACCCAATAACTCAAGTATGAACAGTGTTCGTTCTCACAGAGGGGTTTGCAGTGGGAATGGGTGTTCATCAGGGTTCAGCTCTGAGCCCACTGTTGTTCATACTAGTGATGGACTACATCAGCAAACAGGTCAGAGGAAAGAGCTTAACAAAATTGCTGTTTGCAGATGATGTGGCATTACAGGTAGACTCCGGGAAAGATGTTTAGCAAATGATAGGGGAATGGAATGCAAAATTGAAAGCACATGGGATGAAACTGAGTACAAATAAGACAGTTTGTAATTGTAGCAAATGGAAATAAAGAGAAGTTAGGGAATGAGATAGAAAGGAAAGCAGTGAAACATGTTAACAACTTCAAGAATCTGCCTGGGGTGGTTGAGGGGAAGAGAAGTCTGAATGAAGAGGTCGAAGCTAGAATTAGATTAGAGGGGCTGCAGCCACTTGCTGCAGTGTGTCAGGGGTAATGTATGACTGAAGAATGTCAAAAAAGCTGAAAAGTAAGGTGTAAAAAACAGTGGTGCAACCAGTTCTACTGAGTGGTACAGGAACCTGGGCAGCAAAGGCAGAGCAGCTGAGAAAGCTTGAAGTGATGGAGATAAAGTGCCTGAGATGGGTGTCAGGGTGCACACTGTGGGACAAAGAAATGATGACATAAGAGAAGAAGCCAAAGTAGCTTAAATTGTAGAAAATGTCAAAGAGAACAGATTATAGCAGTTTGGACACATACAGAAAAGCAGAAGACAATGTGGTGAAGAAGATTTGGGAGAGACAGGAATATAGCAAAAGGAAATGAGGGCATCCATTAAAGAGGTGGATGGACTGTGTAAGAAAAGACCTATGATAGTCAGTTATGTCTGCCAAAGAAGGTAGAAGAGTGGTATTGACTAGGGAGAAATGGTAACATTTGACACAACACCACAACCCCTTGTAGAAAATAGGAGAAAAAGGATTGCTGATGATGATGATGATGAGTTGCTGTGGGGAAACACCCAGGAAGAAGTGGGTGTAAAGCAGTAAGCCCTGCATACCACCTCTGTATGATGATGATGATGAGTTGCTATGGGGAAACACCCAGGAAGAAGTGGGTGCAAAGCAGTAAGCCTTGCATAGCACCTCTGTATGCTGAGAGAGAAGTTGTGGAACAAGATCCCATCTGGAGTATCAGTTGAAGGGTTTTCCCAAAAGTGATATTTTCTGGAAAGGACTGGAAGGGAGTCCACTCCAAACTGGGTTTGTAATTTAATGTCTTCATAAGGGAGTCCACATGCATCCTACTGGATGACTTTTTCTGGAAATACCTTGATGGGAGCTTATATAAATCCCCAGAGTGTATGAGTTCAACTTTTTTTAGGTTCTTTAAGTCTTTCTCTTCTGCTGTCTCTCATGGATGTGTGATGAGAAGGCTGAAGGAGAAATTGCTGGGTATCAGGGTTTGCAGACAATATAACTGGAGGCACTGCACATGCTCAAAAAGTACAGGCAGTCATCCTTTCTATAGCTTCAAATGTTGATTCCGTTTGTTGACATCAGGATTTCCAGACACAGCAGCATATTTGTCTTCAGTGAAGTGGGCCAAAACAGCGCTAAGAAAGAAAGTCCAGACACTGGCAACAGGGACTGCCGTGAGAAGATCAGAGCTGTGGCATTAAAAGCCAGTGACTCCAATACTGAGAATGGTGAGAAATGGAACTGAGGATGATGCTGAGGAGTCAGTGTACAGCTCTGAGACTCTATCAATGTGAAAGATCTTGGCTTCAAGTAAGATGGATGTGTAAACATGAGCATCAAAATGTAGCACTGATCAGCACTGAACACACCAGCTACAGATGATTTCATATCTCCAAAAAAAACTGATGGTAAAGCAGTGAGCTGGTAAGGAACAGCTAACAATGATGGTGTACTGCCCAATCCATCTTGTAAACTGAGGTGGATAGAATGATACCCAACTCAGTATAAGCCTTCAGGAAAAGTCTTCATCATATGACCCCAATCCACGTCTGTTGCACTCTTGTAGGACTGGGTAGACCAATGAGAAGAAGCAAATGGAGGACATGAAGTCAGAAATTGGGGGAACTCCTTTTCTGAGGAATGTCTGTTTAGAGACTTTCTTGGAGACCTTCCCTGTATCACAATAGATTACAAAGTGGTCAGATCCAGTGACAAAATTGCTTGCAATGGGGAAAGTGTTGAAGGTGGATGTACATAATCATGAACTGAAATTTTTAGAGCCAAAGACGGACTGCTTCTTCCAATTTCCTTTTAGATCTTTCTCCTTTTCTTTTCATTTTCTTTACATTTATTTACATTTTTCATGTGTGTCAAACCAGGAAGCTAGAGAATCAGGAAGGAGTAGCGCCTCCTGTAATTGTCCTGTTTTTGTTCTGCTCTCAGGTTGAAGGGCAGGAGGACAGGCTCTGAAATGAAACTGAATGGCTCTCAGCCAAAAATGTAGAAAGTGCATTCTGCTAAGGAATGAGGCCCAGAAGCATTGCATATACACAATCCACAAAAGGATAACCTGGTCCCAAGCACACCACACAAAGATTGTATGAGTTCTAGGACAGAATTTTGTGGGCACACCAACCACAATTCTTGAACCCCCTTGTCCAGCAAAAATTAAGCAAATGTATATATATATATATATATATATATATATATATATATATATATATATATATATATGTATACACACACATATATATGGATCTAGGACATTTCACCTAATGCACATTTCACGAAAAGGTAAATTAGTGTGCACTTTTCACCGAAAGCTCAATTCACCAAAAACACAATTCACCGAAACACATTTCACTGAAAGTGCTATATGGCCTTGCCCCCACTGTAATGCGACCCTAGAGTTGGTATATATAGTGGGGGGCACTATCCCCCACATCAGGGGGGTGTGGGGCATAGCGCCCCACATATTTTAAATGTGTTAAACTATATACATGCATACTTGCAATTGCAATATATTACTATTATCCAAACATGATATATACTTTAAATATGTGCCCCCCGCACTCCCGTACTATATATACCAACTCCAGGATCGCACTACAGTGGGGACAAGGCCATATACCATTTTCGATGAAATGTGTTTTGGTGAATTGTGTTTTCGGTGATTTCTGTTCGGTGATATGAGTTTTGGTGAAATGTGCATTCTGTGAAATGTACTAGATCCATATATATATATATATATATATATATATATATATATGTATATATATATATATATATATATATATATATATATATATATATATATGTGTTTGAATTGCTTACGGTCAAGACCATAAGATCAAATTGTGAAGCTTCAAAATTAAAAAATCAATAAATAAATAAAAAATAAAAACAAAAAATAAAAATTATTTTACATTTTTGCAGGGGGCAAGTCCCCCTGCTAATTAAATATACCAACTCTGAGATCACATTACAGCGAGGAAAGTGATAACTATACCGTTCCGCACTGTATGTCCATCTCCATTTAAATGGTTCGAACTTTCACAAGTCTGATCTTATGGGCTAGACCATAAGCAATTAGAACTTGTGAGAGTTTGAAATTTAGAATGACCTGAGACAAACCTCCCTGGACTACATGAAAAGAGACATAGAGGAGCTCTCTGATCATGTAGCCCAGGCTAGTATGACCCTGACCTTGAGTATCATCTTGCCCTCACCAAGAATGATGCCACAGTATAAAGACAAAATGATCAATTTTAACAATTGGCTAAAGTATTGGTGTCATTCAAAGGGGATCCAGTGTCTGTCAGCCTGGGATGACATGCTCGACAAGCCACGTTGCTTCGTTAGGGACGGCCTGCACCTGTCATCCCTGGGATTTCGAATACTGGCTAAGGCTCCTGCCACCCACATAGTGCCTTTTTTTAGGCAAGGCACAAAAGACAAACCCACCTCCATAGAAAACACAAGGAGAAAAAACTAAGGGTAATGCTGCTCAACGCCAGAAGTCTAAATCTCAAGATGCATGCACTCGAGGCTCTCCTCAGTATGGAGAATATCGATATCTGTGCAGTAACAGAAACCTGGTTCAAGGCTCCCGAGAGCACCCCAGCACTATCAGGTTATAACTCATACTATGCTTTTTGGCCCCAAAACTCAGACCAAAACACAAAAGGAGGGGGAGTACCCATATTCATCAAAGATACCCACACCTCTAGGTTAGTGGCACTGCATGAAGCATCGGAGACCATCCATGTGCAACTAACAGTGGGCAAAACTGCCTTTCAGTTTGTAGCCTGCTACAGATCACCCTCCCAATCTCAGAAACCTCACTTGGCTTTCCTGAGAACATTGGAGAATATGAAGGTCTCTCCAAACACCATAATATTGGGTGACTTCAACTACCCAAGCATTGATTGGGAAAACTACTCAAACCCAAACACCCTTGCCCAATGGTTCCTAGAATTTATAAACTCAAATGCTATGGAACAACTGGTCACCACTCCCAAAAGAGGGGACAACATTTTGGACCTGGTCATCAACAACATGGGGACTCTATGTTCCACACCAGAGGTAAACCCCTCATTGGTAAGATCAGACCATAAACTAATCTCATTGGACATCCATATCCCATCCCCACCCCCAGCCAAGGAAACCACTGTGAAAAATTTCTCAAAAGCAAACTTCACACTTCTCAAAACCGTGGTGGAATCCTTCAAAGCCGCAGGGCCAGTGGAAAATTTTGCCCGAACCGCAGAATCCTTTTCAAATGCATTCTATGAGCAGCTTCAGGAATGCATGGATTATGCTATCCCAAATAAAACCAAGACTCACTCCTCCAAAAGCAGGAGACCTGTCTGGTGGACCCCGGCCATAAATAAGCTATACAACAGAAGGAGGAAGCTACTACATGATAGAGCAAAATCCCAAACAAGGAAGGCATCTCTGATCAGTACTAGCAAGAAACTACAATCCCTCATAAAATCATCAAAGGCTAGCTTCGAAGGAAAAATTGCCCAGGACGCTAAGGATAATCACAAGGCCTTCTTTAGTTATGTAAGGAATCTGGGTGGCAACTCCCAGATATGCTCTGAGTTAGTACAGAATGGCAAAAAATACACTAAACCCACAGACATTGCTAACATCCTGGCAGATAGGTTCAGTGCAAACTTCTCCCCCTTCCCCCCCAAAAGAGCAAATATCTATCCCAACAGAATGTAGCCTCCCAGACATCACAGATGCACAGGTGAAGGCTGCCCTCTCCAAAGCAAAAAACACAGCATTAATGGGACCGGACGGTGTCCCAGGCTGCGTCTTACATGAGCTCCAAGAAGAACTGAACCCTCACATCAAGTCACTGTTCAAACTCAGCCTATCTACAGGATATGTACCCAAAGAATGGTGTACAGCAACAGTGGTCCCACTCCACAAAGGTGGTGCCACAACGGACCCCAAGAACTATTGCCCTATAAGCCTGACTAGTCTGGTCTGCAAAGCTATGGAGCGTATCATCATGGAACTCATAAACAAAGATAATGGGAACCTCCAGACACTGGACCCTACCCAATTCGGCTTTGTTAAGGGCAGATCTTGCCTCTTAAACCTAGTTGACTTCTTTGAAACAGTTACCAAGGCCATAGATGAGGGGAAGGTAGTCCACACAGCCTACCTGGACCTCACAAAAGCCTTCGGCACAATACCCCACTTGGACATCAGAAATAAGCTTACCAACTTAAATATCAACCCCTATGTCACAAGATGGGTTGCAAACTGGCTCAAGGATACAACCCACATGGTCAGAATTGCAGGTGCCATGTCTGACTCTAAACCAGTTACAAGTGGCATCCCACAAGGCTCAGTCCTGGGACCTCTCTTGTTCAGTATATACTTCACTGAGGTACAGGCTAACACGGGAGGACTATGGCTGACCAAGTTCACAGATGACTGCAAACTGGGAGCCATAATCGACTCTCCGGCTGACACAAGCATCCTCCAAAAGGGCCTCACAGAGATGGATACCTGGTGCCAGAGCCACGGCCTCAAGCTAAATGCAAAAAAGTGCATAGTCATCCCCTTTGGGAAAAACAAAGTGCCCACAAATTACCACATAGGAGGTAATCCATTAAGTACGGAAGAAGTAATTAGGGATTTGGGGACCCAAGTAGATAGTAATCTCTTCTTTGACAATCACATTGCCAAAGTGGTTAGAAAGACCTCCTATATAGCCCACCTTATCATGAAAGGGTTCACATCTAGATCTAGAGAGGTCATTGTGCCCTTCTACTCATCACTCATCAGTCCCATAATTGAATACAATGCCCCATTTGGGATGTAGCTTACCTGACACCTGCAGCAACTGGAGAGACCCCAAAAGTACCTCACCAAGAGGATCACAGGCTTCAAACAGATGCCCTATGCAGTTCAACTAAAGAAACGCCAGCTCTACTCAATTGCTTACTGCCTACTCAGAGGCAATCTATGCCTGATGTACAAAGCCATGTCTAACCCAGAATTAATGGACATGCTCCACCTCAGGAAATCCAAATCCCTTAGAGCTACATGCTCCAGGGACTTACACCTCAGCAAAGCAATAAACAGGACAGGCTGGAGAGACAGATTCATATCCCAGAGACTCCCCTCACTCTGAAACAGAATCCCAATTCATGTTAGGCAGAGCCCCTCACTGACCCTCTTCAAGAGAAATCTTGACGAGTGGATGGGAGATTGTAAGTTTACCCCTGGGATCTCTTATGTGTCCCTACTAGACAGAGGCACAGTAAACTAACCTTAAAGGGCTATCCTCTGTGACCTACTATACAGAGGCACAGTTAACTAATCTAAAAGGGAGGCGAAAGCCAAACACACTCTGGCTAGGCTTGTATATGCCCTAGGGCAGATAGCCCAGTATCTACCTATGAACCTATGAAGTAGACCCATATATATATATATATATATATATATATATATATATATATATATATATATATATATAGATATATATATATATGTATATATACATATATACTTATACACATGCACACATACATAAACACATATATTTTGGGGGAGGTAACAATTTATGACTTGTATGACATCTAAAAAGTAGAATAATAAGGAAGGGCTACATTTTTGTAAGATTGTGCTAATTTATGCAAACATTCCTTGTGCCTGGCTTTGACACCTGTGATTACAAGATTTGAATTGCTTCTAAAATTCATCTGGCATGCAAAACTGATATATTTTTTTGTACTTGCTCTAACTTTTTCATTGATGTTTAACACTCCTGTGCTGCAATTATTAATTTTGTTGAATTTATCACTGTTTTTCAGCTTGCACTTGTTAAAGAAACTCCATCTGTTTGTTACTATACTTCTCTTAGGTTGTTTTAACAATACTGTATTCTGATATTTCTTAACCTCTGATACTCCAAAAGCTGTTCTCAGTAAGTCTGCCAAAATATTTCTAAGATTTGTAAAGTTTATCTGTGTTGTGAACATTTCTCAGGTTTAGTGAACTTATTTCCAAGGATTTTTTGCTATTGCAGGAATTCTTATTTCTGTTGTACAGCATCTGTTACTTGCACTTGAGCTCCAAGCCACTTTGTAGTATATTGAAATTGTTCTTTTACACTCTGGTGGGAGCAGAGAGCTAAATTCAACCTATCCAAGGTGGGTACTACTGGTTGATAGCTCTTTGTGTTTTTATCTGATTGGCTTGAGGGTTTAACATTATCAAAGTCTTTCATCCTGCTCATATAAAAGCCTTGTATTTGAGTGATTCTCAAATGCGGGTCCTATGCTTGCATATGACCAAACATTTTCAGATTAAAATCCTCAACAGGTAACTCGCTCCACAGTCTCCCACTGTTCACAGCTAGTCAAAGAGCTGCCAGTTTGTGCACAGGGTGGTACCACTGCAAGTCGTCTAGTACTAAACTAATATACACTCTCACTTTGACCTTTAGGTGACTCTCCCTTACTACTTCCCATCTAGAAATTGTGTTTCCTTGCCTTACATAACATAGGCTAGATTCAGACCTTGCAGTTCTAGACTGTTTGTTATCACTGTGCTCTTAGACCATATATCTTACATTAGGAGGGCCTCCCTGCACCCTTATAATATAAGTGTGTAGCTCAGGACCTATCTGAGTTGCAGACTACTGGAGAAAGGCTCAGTTTGGGGTTTTCCCATTGGTAGTTATGTTAAAATTGTTTAAATTTGCCTGTATACAAGCCTCCTGTTTGCATGGGTTTGTGATCAGTTTACCAGAGCTGCTCAACATTTGGCAACTTTAGCCAGAGGTCTGGAGTCCATCTGCATTGAAATCAAAAGTCATACACTAAAAAAACTGAAAAATAAGCATATTTTAAGCCAGCACTACACTTTAACTGTATTTAACTGAATTACCTCTTGATTTTTGCTGTTTGTGACTGCTTTTTAGTCTGCACTTTGAAAATTGTGTTTCAATGCCTTATATAACATAGGCTAGATTCAGACTTATGAATCTAGACTATTTGGTATCACTGTGCTCTTAAACCAGCCATCTTACATTAAGAGGACCTCCCTGCACCCTTGTGGCAGAAGTGTGTAGCTCAGGACCCATCTGAGTTGGGGATTGCTGGAGAAAGGCTCAATTTTATTTATTTATTTATTTGCATTTGTTTAACCAGGATAGTCCATTGGGCTCAAAGAACCCGTTTTCAATGGAGTCCTGGGGAGAAAAGCTCCACATACAGATTACACAAGGATGAGGATATACATATACATTACATTTGAGTTAAACTTTGTACAATGCATGTGATTAAACATGTAGAGAGAGAGCTAAAAAACACAGGTTATATGGGCTATGCTATATATATCTATATATATCTATCTATATATGTATATATATATATATATATTTCTTTTTTTTTTTTGGAGCTTTCCCATTGGTAGCTGTCTTAAAACTGTTTAAAATTGCCTTTATATAAGCCTCAGGTTTGAGTGCAGCTTACTGGAGCTGCTCAACATTTGTCAACTTGAGCCAGATGTTTCAAGTGCATCTGCAGTGAAATCCAAGGCATCCACTGGAAAAAAAAACTGAAAAATAAATATATTTCTAGCAAGCACTGCACTTTGTTAACTGTATTTAACTGAATTGCTGCTTTATTTATGCTGTTTGTGACTAAGTCCAGCTAGCCCAGTTCCTTCCCAAATATCACATTCAGAAAAATCCTGCCACAATGGATGGGCAGTTTCCCATCATTTCTCCTGCCAGCTTGATTGATATGGCATCTTGAGACAATGTAGCAATTGTTTCATGTATACTGACAACCATTTACTTCTAAAGTAAATTAACACCCTATGTGAGAGATGCAAATACACTGTGGAAATGGAGTCAATTCTCTCACATAAAAACAAACTAGACATCAGATAGTCAACACACACGCATCACCTCTCATGCAAACCTCACCTCTCATACAAATTAAGGTCATGACATATAAACCCACATATGTGGAGGTGCTCACTGAAAGACTACCAAAAGAAAAGAGACCTCACACACATTCACCACAAAGCATAAAGAAACCAATACTCATATCAACACACACATCCATGTCTTAACAAATAAGCCCTTAAGGCAAAACACATCAAATGTCTTGGTCATAAGTGACTCCATAGTAAGACATGCAGATGTCCCTCTCACTAGTCCGGACAAGGAGAAGGTCATGGTCAGCTGCCTATCATGTGCCAGAATCTGACAAATCACACATGCACTCAAGTCACTCAACATCAAATACTGTTACGATTTTGTCATAGTCCATGTTGGAGTAAATGACTTGAGACGTGTCTCTCTGGACTATATGAAGAGAGAAATGATGAAACTGATTATTTATCCCAGACAGGTGTCCCTAGCCCTAAGCAGTATACTACCCTCACCCAGGATACAAACGCAATACAAACAAAAAATTATTGAATTCAACAATTAGCTCAGCTTTTGGTGTCAGTCCATGGGGGTCTAGTACCTGTCAGCCTTGGAGGATATGGTAGACAGACATACCTTGCTGCTTTGCTAGAGATGGTCTGTATCTGTCACCCGTAGGCTTTTGGATACTGGTAAAGGCCCTTGCCTCCCTCATAGTGCCTTTTTTAGGCAATGTCAAAACAACAAATTTTCCAATGTAACAAAATCTAATCGAGACAAACTCAGGACCATGCTGCCTAATGTTAGGAGTTTAAACATGAAACTGCACTCCCTGGAAGCACTCCTTGCTGTGGAGGATGCTGATGTCTGTGCAGTTACTGGGGTGGGAGGATGACATAATGGTTAAGGTGTTTACTTTAAAGACACAATGTGCAGGTTTTGATTTTCATATGGGGTAACTGGCTAGGCTTCAAATGGACCAAAAGGGCAGTTAGCCTAGTACTAATATATGAACCTGTGAACCTATGACATGGTTCAAGGCTGCTGACAGCACCTCGACCATGCAAGACTACAATGCCTTCCACACAGTCTGACCTCAAAAGGAGCATAAGGTAACTAAAGGTGCTGGTGTATCCATCTTCATTAAAATCAAATACACTTCAAGACTGGTCAAACAGCATGACTCTCTCAAAATACTCAATGTCCAATTAACAATTGGGAAAGTACCATACCACATTATTGCTAGCTATAGATCCCCACCATGAGCCAGGATTAGCACAATGCTTACCTCAATTTACTGAACTTCCTTGCCATACAGCCAAACACCTTAGTCATGGGAGATTTCAACTATCTTTCCATAGACGGGGACATACATGAGCAAAACCACACTTGTCCAGAGGCTGCTGGACTTTGTTAACACAAATGTTTTGGACCAGATAGTCTGCACCCCCACTAGGGTCTCTAATGGTCTAAACATAGTACTCACCAACATGGGGAGGGGTGCTGTACTTCTCCATGTATGATGCCCTCCCTGGTTAGGTCAGACCACAAATCAGTCTAGTTTGAAGTAACTACTCAAACAGACACCCTTACAGGAACAAAAATTATAAAAAAATTCACCAGTGCTAACTACAGTGTACTAAGCGATGGTATAAAAAGCTTCATACCACCCAAAATCACAGAAAGCAATGATTGCTATGCAGAAGCATATGTGAATTCCCTGTACGCACATTTAAGCAACTGCATAAACTCTGCTGCACCTGACAAGATCAAAACCAGGCCTTCCTGTAAGAACAAGCCACCATGGTGGACTTCAAGTCTAAACAGATTAAATAACAAGAGGAAGAAACTGTTGTCCAAAAGCAAGAGGGATATCACTCTCCAGAGGAAGAGTTACCTCCTAAGCCTAAACAGGAAAATCAGAAATCTTGTAAACTCTTCTAAAGCAAATTACAAAACTAAAATAGCACCCCTAGATAAGGATAATGATAAGGCATTCTTTAACTACATCTGAAGTCTAAAAGGGAATGCTCAGCTGTGTGCTGAACTGGTTGTAGATGGGATCACTCATACTACACAGGAAGATATTGGCAATCTGCTAGCTGGCAGACTCAATGCAAACTCACCCCCCCCCCCCATCCTCACCTACCATATCGCAAAGTATGCCTGGCACAAGTCCTCTACCTAGTATCTCTAGAGAACAGGTCATCTCTGCACTCACCGAGGCCAAACACATGGCCTCAATGGGACCAGACAATATCCCAGGTTGTTTACTAAACAATCTAAAACAAGATCAAGTGAACCCACTTGACATTCTCTTTAATCATATCTTGAGAACTGGCCCTGTGCCTGTAGAATGCAGAACAGCAACAGTATTCCTCCTGCACAAAGGCAGGCCATCAAGTGACCCTGGGAACTACAGACCTATAAGTCTTAATCAGCCTCATCTGTAAGGCCAAGGAAAGAATTATCATGGACCTTATCAACAAGGACACAGGTGACCTCCAAACACTGGACCCAACTCAGTCTGGCTTTGTTAAGGGTAGATCATGCTTATTAAACCTGGCAGACTTCTTTGAGAATCTCACCAAAGCCATGAAAAAAGGTTAGACAGTGCATACAGCCTATCTCAACCTTGCTAAGGCTTTTGACATAATTCCCCACTCTGGCATTATTGAGAAACTCTCCCAGATATGGATTAACCCTTACTTTAATAGATAGGTAGCCAAATGGCTCACCAACAAACACACTCTGTTAAAATTGGTGACACCACTTCCACCAGTAGACCCATCACCACTGTAGTACCTAGGGGTCTGTGCTGGCCCCTTATTGTTTGGCATCTATTTCTCAGAAGTCAAGGCCAAAGCAGATAGCCTTTGGCTCACCAAGTTCTCTGATGATTGGAAACTGGGAGCAATCACTGAATCCCCCAATGATGTCAACATATTACAAGAAGGGCTAACAAAAACAAATGATTGGTGCCAAAGCCATGCTCTAAAACGAAATGCAAAAAGAATGTATTATTATTCCCTGTGGCAAAATGGAATTCCCTACAGATTACAATATTGACCGCACCCCTCTGAGTTCCATCCCAGTGGTGCACGACTTGGGAACACAGGTTGATAGCAATCTGAAGTCTGACCACCAAGTTTCCACAGTGGTAAAGAATGTCTTCTATGTAGTACACCTCATAAGCAAGAGCATAGCATGCAGGTCAAGGGATGTTAGAGAACTCTACTGTACTCGACTTTCATCAGACCGCTAATAAAGGATAATGCACTATTTTTCATGTATCTCACCAGATACCTGCAGCAGCAGGAGAGACCTCAGCAGTTTCTAGCTAAGAAAATACCCGGACTCCAAACCATGACCTAGGTGGACAGACTGAAAGCTCTTTCACTTTTCTCTGTATGTTATAGGCTGCTGAGAGGTGACTTGTGCCTGGCCTATAGGGTAATCGTCAACCCTGCCCAAATGGAAATGCTGCACATCCACAAGTCAAATGGGTCAAGAGTTACTCACTCTAGAGATCTCAACCTAGCTTGTGACATCAACAGATCATGCTGAAGAGACAGATATGTCTCCCAGAGATGGCCACTTCTCTGGAATAGACTCCCTGTTCATGTAAAACAGAGCTCCTCACTGACCCTATTCAAATTCAACCTAGATAACTGGATGAGAGACCACAAATTTGCCTCTGGGGTGGCACCCATATCCCTCACGGACAGGGGGTAGCTGCTGTTGATCACAGACCCACTCTTTTCATAAATTTCTTCTCAACCATCCAAAACAGAACAAATGGGGATACTTGGGATTAACATGACTAGGCTTGTAAGGGCTGTAGTACCACTAGCCTAGTAAACTCCTGTGAACCCATAAACCTATAAAAAGAAAGATGAAATTATTGGAGCACTTAGCTGAAAGAGCACAGACCCATCCAATCAGTAATGGTGGTGTACAAGATCTGAGAGCAGAAAGGACACAGTGGAATTATGGAAGATGTTCTGAAGGAGGACTAGAAACCATTGCATTTCTTTTTGGAAACATAGAGATTTAGTAATCTAGTACATCATACACTTGTTCCACCAAAATGTCAGCAAGTCTAATTTACTCAAAGAAGGGAAACATTTTATTTGGTCATTCTGGTTACACCCTTATGAACATGAAATTTCTCACATAAACACTGCTGATAAAGGATGCCTTACCCAAAGCCAACAGTGATGTATTACTATACATGTGTAGTAGTGCTGCCCATTCTTAATTATGTGAGGTACATCTAAGTAATATCTAAAGGACACATAATTAACTGGTAGTGTTACTGCCTAGCATAACTACATGTACAGAGCCAGACTACTGACAAAGGGTGAGAATCTCTTCCAGAATCACTGTTTATCTAAGCCTGACTAGTGTAATGGGTAGCTTGCAGGTGGAAACAGGGCTCAGTTCCAAATGCCTATCATTGCCCATATGAAGCTTATGCTTCAGTGTCATTGTGTTTTTTTAAATTGTTTTAGTTCCAAATAGGAACTGACCTGAGTAAAGATGGACAGATGGTAAACCTACTTTTGTGGCACAGATCATAGCTGAGAAAGGCAGCCTATTTACCAAATTAATATTTTCATAAATAAATAATAAAGTGGTTGAGTTTCTCTTTATTTTGAAGGCTGTAGGGCCATTTCCTGTTTAGGTATCAGTACTAGCAGCCAACCAAATGTGGAAAAAAAGGTGAGGACCACAAGTAGATTATCGATAGGAGGACTGAGTGTGCCATACATATATATGGATTGCACTGATGTTACTACACGATGTGCATGGGGAGATGAGGATGGTGCTGTCTTGGAATGTCCCATCTTCTCTTTGCTGGGCTAAGCAGACTGAGGAGGGGTGTTGAGAAATGACAAACTGTAAACATTAAAAGGGTACAATATTTATAATTAAATAACAAACTGAATGCAAGGTGACAAAGCCTAAAAAAGAACTGACATTCTAAGAGCAACTTCCATCCATTAGCCTGTTCTTACATATCAGAAACCCTATTATGTATCCATAAAATTAATTAAAGTAAAATAAATTCACTATTAGCACCAAACTGAGTGGCCTATGTGAATTAACAAAATGTATCTGGTAGCAGTATAATTTATGGAAGTTATGCAATATATGAAAATGAAATCCATTGTGTATAATGAATTGATAAAGTGCCTCAGAGTTTAAAGCTGGGACATTACAGAAATTAGTGAGACAGACACACATACACCAACTATTATGGACTATACTCTTCCTGGCCACACACCATGTTCCTAGATTTCTGTCAGTATTTACTTTTCCATTGCCACATGTAGTACACCATGCTTTCTTTTTCAAATAATATAATAGAAGCTTTGCCTTTTCTTTCTTTACATATGACTTCTTATCCTTGCCTTCCTTTATATGCCCATTGTGGCATTTCCTTTAATTATCGCAAAGTTAAACTGTCAGGCTTAGACTTTTACTTAGAAAAATATATTCCGCCTACACTCATACTCTTTAAACATTGTCATTTTGTTTGAACCCCTTTGTTCTCTACTACAAAACAAAGCATGCTCTCTCAAGCCTTTATACTGTTCTTGATTCCACCATCTTCTTATTGTTTACGCAGACAATGACTTTATTAGTGTTTGCACCTTTTGTTCTCTACTATAAAACAAAGCATGCTCTCTCAAGCCTTTATACTGTTCTTGATTCCACCATCTTCTTATTGTTTACGCAGACAATGACTTTATTAGTGTTTGCACCTTTTGTCAGTTAGGCTGCAATTCTTTGTGTCAAAAGGAAATACTACCAACCCAGCCAGCTGGAAATTTGTAAATAATTATATGTCATTGGCGAATATCAATATGATTTATATAGAAGTGTGACAAAGGGTGATACTGCCAGCACAGCGGTCTGGAACTTTGTAAATGGTTATGTGTCGTTTGTGAATGTCAACAAGCTTCATGTAAGATGCTTGTGTTACAAACATATCAGAATAGTATGTCATGTATAATATCAAAGTAGGTTTGTACAGATATGTGTGTTGAAAATATATTTTATAAAGTTGTTGTTTGTCTTTCGGCTTTTCCCGCTAAGGGGTCGCCGCAGCGATTTTTTACGAAATGCTGAGGTGCCAGCTCAATGCTTAACCTTCAATGAAGGCACGCCCATTTACGCACGCATGTCTTTCGAACGCTACCCAACTACAGGGAAGACATGCAGACTGCACACAGAAGGCACTCCCAAGCCCAGCCTAGAATCGAACGGGAGAATCTCTTGCTGTGAGGTAACAACGCTACCGCCGTACCACCATGGCTGAGCTTAAAGATGAAGCCAGAGTGTACCCTAATGGAATAGAACAGAAATGTACATACAATATTGTAACAGTTTAAATGCATATATTTTAATAGGGGGAACTGGAATACAGGAGGTCAACTTGCAAAACTTCAGAAAAATAGCTGAAATTAAATTACTTTATGGCTATGCCATAAAAAATATGTTGTCTTTCAGTTTCAGTGCAGCAAGGAGACACAATGTCTAAACTAAGGAGCTTTCTGTCTTGTCATGGATGTGTTTTATTGTTTTATGACTTCCACATTTGCCAAAGTTCTGAGGGAAAAACCCTTGTCTATGTATTTCACAAGTGGATGCTAAATACTGCTAGCTTTCGGCAGTAGGGGTTTTACCTGGGATAGAGTCAGATGACAATAAATTATGTAATTCTGCAAGCTCTCACAGCAGTAATATTTGAGATATTAATTTGAGAACTCTGTGAGAGAGACAGAGAGAGAGAGAGAGAGAGAGAGAGAGAGAGAGAGACAGCAATACATAGTCTGCCTTGGACCTGACTAGAAGGCCCATTCACCACACATTTGTCTTGTTCTGAGAAAGTTTCTACCTTATAGTAATTCTCTTAGATATAATTAGGAAACAGCAAAGCTTAAATTAGATGTTTTCTTTCTCTATTTGAGACTGTCCTGCAATGTTATTTTAAATATTTCCTGTGATTTTGACCTCTGCTGTCACTGTAAATATATACTGAGTATTTTTTTGTTCTTCTGATATTTATTATTAAATATATATTTAAACATTTCATTGTGTCTGATCTATCTAGAGAGTTTTAAGTTTTGAGAGAACTTTCATATTTATTTGGTGACAATGTGGATCACTCCTAATAGTCTTGCTCTTGGTCAAACTACCATTTGTATTAATAGTAACATTATGCAGTAAGATTGGACACCCTTTGTTAAGGGCCTTAAAGCAGCTGATAAGGAGCGAATAGTGGCAATGGAAACTACCTTATTGTCTGGGCAGAAGGGGTATAGCTAGTAAACCTGTGCCAGCCTTTCCCAGGTATGTGTGTGTGTGTGTTTGTGTGTGTGTGTGTGTGTGTGTGTGTGTGTGTGTGTGTGTGTGTGTGTGTGTGTTTGTGCGCATGCGCAAATGTGTGTGTGTAAATCAAACCTCAAAGAGTGTGTGTGTCAGCTACTTGGGCAGGGAGATGAAGCACTGGTTGGACAAAGAGGGTGCTGGAGGTTTTGGCTTGGTCAGTGAGCAGAGAGCTCAACTCTATAGCTGTGCCAGTGGGGAGTTTTATTGGGGATCTGGAGAAAGAGGGAGAAACCAACCCCAGACTGACTGTGGTTGCTGTGTGCTCTTAAGGGAAACTGCACTTGATGCAGAGAGCTGCATCTGGAAATACTGTGTGTGTACTTATCATCCTCCCAATGTACATCCCCTACTGGTGCCAGTGGTGAGGAATGAGGCTCCTTGATTGCCGGTCGAGTGGTGCGGTGTCACATTCCTAATCAGATTTGTTTTTAAATAAGAGTAGTATGCTTTATGCAGAGCCTAGTTATGACCATCACAAGTCATATTTACTTTATAACTGTAGTATATTTCCTTGCAAGTTCAAGGACATTTAAACTTGGCTACTAAATGTCTGTATTCCGAGGTAACCTCAACCAAAAGTATCTCTTAGAAAGGGACTATGTTACTCAGTCATTCAGTTAAATGTTTAAATTTATTCAGGCTTAATGATTATCATCTGTCATGGACAATACATTCCAGTCCAAACAGCAAATTAAAAGAAAAGATGCTTACCAATTATATATTTCATTAAGTATGTCAGTAAACCACCACTCAGGATAGTGAAAATCATATTGTCATTTTCATGTAACTGACTCCATGATTTATCATGTACTAAATCAAATGAGATACATTGACATTAAACAAATAATAAGCAATATAACCTGTTAAAGGGCAAATGGGAATGCTCTTTTCTGACCTGTATATAAAAGGATTAATTGTTCAGTGTTTTACTACAAATTATATATGTATATATATATATATATATATATATATATATATATATATATATATGGATCTACCTGACTACATCGAAACTTCAAAAGAGCGAAAACGACTTCACCGACACCACATAATCGACAGTTCACAAACACGACACCTCATACATACACAGCATAACAACAAACAAAACAAATCCCCTATCCAAAACCCACACACACAACACAAGCACACCAAAATCCTTACAAACCAACAGTAACCCATACATACACAACTATCTACAACCCTAACCCAAACCCTTACCCTAAGGTCCATCACTATCGCACACTCACCTAACCCGTGCCCTAACCCTAACTCACTTAACCCGCCCCTAACCCAAAAACTATCAGTACTGCACCCTTACCTAACCCGCGTCCTAACCCTAACTCACTTATCCCACCCCTATCCCTACAGACCACCAACATCGCACACTTACCTTACTCGCACCCTCACCTAACCCGCGCCCTAACCCTAACTCACTTATCCCACCCCTATCCCTACACACCATCAACATCGCACACTTACCTTACTCGCACCCTAACGTCCGTCACTACCACATACTTACACATCCTTTCCCCATCTCAGTGTTCTCAGCATCGGTGTCTTCCTCCGTCGGTCTTCTGCCTTGTCGATCTTCTGGCGTCGGTGAAGTCGTTTTCGCTCTTTTGCAGTTTCGACGTAGTCAGGTAGATCCATATATATATATATATATATATATATATATATATATATATATATATATGTATATATATCATACTGCAAGATCTGTTCCTGTGTAACATAGCAAAACCATGAACACTATTTTAAACAGGTCGTACTCTTAACAAATGTTTATCTACCCCTGTATCACCCAATCTAGTTGCTTGCAAGGTAGCCCCCAGAGGCAACATATTGGCTTACATATAACATCTCTGCCTAACAGCTCTATATTCCAGGGTTTACTTTTGACTTACAATCACTGTTTTTGCATATTCTCTTTATGTTTTTGTAGATTTCTTTCATGCACTCCATTGTCTTTGATATCTCAAAAGCACATGGGCTGATTGGTTACACTAAAATATTGATATATATTGAATTTACTCTTGCCTTTGTTGTCTAAATCATTACAGAAAAGGGTTCTGAGAAGGACCAGTTCACTCACCTGGTTTAACAACAACAACAAAATGGTATTATAACAAAGTGAAGTATTCCTTGTATCTCTGAGGAACTGTAAACTTGGAATCAGTAAATGTATTTCCCGGGTGTGGGGAGAAAGGCATCAACAATAGTATAGTTGGCAGAGGACATAGTCTCCCTGCAAACAGATTTTCAAGATTCATGTACATCTAGAATTTTGAAAAAAAAAACTTTTAACAATAATGCAAACAGAAAATGGCTAGATTGTACATTCAACAACAAATGGACTCCCCAAATTGTAGAAGACACATTTCCAATCATTGTATGAAATAGTAATTTAACAACCTGTAAAGTACAGTTTTGTACCTACCATAAATGTAGATGTTCGAGGATCTACATTGCTGCAGTCATAACCTGTGGGTAGTCCGCTGTCCTCAATCAGCCCGAATACCAAAGAGCTGGGCTGGCGTCGGTCATTGTCGCCTAGAGCTGACGTCAGTACGTCGTAGTACATAAGCGCATGACCGACGCCATATCCTCAGTCTTTCTTGCCCCAGATGTCAGAAGGCCTAAGAATGAAAGAAGGCCAGAGCCAAAATAGTAAACGCCCAACAACTACCAGTGTGGAAATAAAGATAATCCTAAAAAAACACAGCAACCACAAACTATAGAGGGGAAGGAGGGATAATTGGACTGCAGCAATGTAGATCCTCGAACATCTACATTTATGGTAGGTACAAAACTGTACTATGTTCTTCGTCTCACATTGCTGCAGTCATAACCTGTGGGTAGAATCCCAAAGCAAAGGAAAAGGGAGGCTGGCAAACTAAATAGCATTAGGAGCTGCTAACATGCCCTGTAAAACTGCAGTGGCAAACCCAGCCCTGGACTTGGAATAAAGAGGGAGATGGTAATGCTTAGTAAAAGTGTGCACTGAACTCCAAGTAGCTGCCTCCAAAATATCCTTAGTAGCTACCCCTCAAAAAGCAGTAGATGTGGCAGTAGCCCTAGTAGAATGAGGTCTGATCCCAGCAGGAACATTCTTCCCATGATGAGAATAACAAAAAGCAATACATTGACCAATCCACTTTGAAATAGTCTGCTTTGAAACAGCTTTCCCTTGTGAACCCAAAGCAAAAGAAACAAATAACTGTTGAGTCTGTCTGAACTCCTTAGTTCTGCTCAAATAATAACGTAACTGCCTGTGGATATCCAAAGAATGCAAGACTTTCCCCCCCCCTATTTTGGGGGTCAGCATAAAAAGTAGGCAAATGAATAGACTGGTTCAAGGCCACATTAGAAATCACTTTAGGCATAAAAGTAGGGTTAGTCCGTAAAGAAACTCTATCCTTATGAAATATCAGAAAGGGTTCAACTGCCATGAGTGCCTGCAATTCAGATACCCTCCTAGCAGAAGTAATGGCCAACAAAAAAGCAGTCTTCCAAGACAAAAACTTCAATTCAGACGTAGCTGCAGGTTCAAAAGGAGGTAAAGTAAGTTTCTCCAACACAAAATTGAGATCCCAGGAAGGAGTAGGAGCTCTACGTGGGGGTCTTATATTCTTTGCCCCTCTAAGAAATTGTTTGAACAAAGGGTGAGAAAATAAAGGAGGGTCACAATCATAGTGAGCAGAAATGGCTGCAGCATGAACCTTCACAGAAGAGAATGACAAACCCTTGTCCAGTAATTCAGTAAGATACTGTAGTGCAAAACTCAAATTAGGCACTGAAACATCAAAGCCCTTTGCTGTGCTCCAAAGAAAAAATCTCTTCCATTTATCAGCATAAACTTTTCTAGTACTAGGCCGCCTGGCTTCCAAAATGACATCTAAAACCTGTTGAGGAAGCTGAGACCCCACCGGCTCCATCACAGAATACGCCAGGCTGTTAGATGCAGGGACTGCACCCAAACATTGAGAAAATGATTGTTTGACTGGGATAACAAATGAGGAACCTGTGGCAGAAGCCAAGGAGGCTCCTGAATTAAACTCCTCAGCAGAGGATACCAATGCTGACGTGGCCAATCTGGTGCCATTAGAATCATGCAAGGCTTGTCCCGCCTGACTTTCAAGAGTACCTTGGGAAGAAGAGGCAGAGGAGGAAAAGCATAAATGTGAAGGTTGTTCCAACTGAAAGATAGAGCATCCACTTTCCAAGCATTTGGGTGGAACATCTTTGTGCAAAATTTTGGCAGTTGAAAATTCAGTGGAGAAGCGAACAGATCTATGTCTGGAGTTCCCCAAGCCACGGTCAATTGTTTGAATACCTGAGGATCCGGTTTCCACTCGTGGGGATCCACAATTTGCCTGCTCAATACATCTGCTAGGGAGTTCTGTGCTCCTGGCAGAAACCGTGCTTGAAGATTGATTTGCAAACTCAGAGCAGTCTCCCACAAAATCATTGCTTGTCTGCAAAGAGGGTAGGAATGGGTTCCCTACTGCTTGTTGATGTACCACATGACTGTTGTGTTGTCTGTTTGAATCAACACCTGTCCCGGCTGAAGTAGGTCCTTGAAGGCCATCAAAGCAAATTGGACTGCTAACATCTCCTTCATGTTGATATGCAAATGTAGTAGTTTGGGAGGCCACATGTCTTGTATCCATTTCCCATTGAAGTGTGCTCCCCAAGCCAAGTCCGAGGCATCCGTCGTTAGGATCTGACTCGCCTCTGGTTGGGTCACAGAGAGTCCCTTGTTTAGGTGACATTCCTGAGCCCACCACAAGAATTCCTTCTGGATGCAAGGTATAATCCGAATGACAGTGTCCAAACCGTGGCAGTGTTGAGTCCACACACTTTTGAGATACCATTGTAGCTTCCTCATATGCAGTTTGGCATTGGGAAGTACTAGAATGCAAGATGCCATGAACCCCAAGGCTTGAAGGACTGTCCTTGCAGTCAGCCTGGACATTACTGATAACTGCTGGAAGTATAGATGAAGAGTTCTTTGTTTGTCCGGGGTCAGAAATGCCATCTGAGAAGCTGTATTCAGTCTCACACCCAGAAAGCACATGCCCTGAGAGGGCACTAGACTGGACTTTATTTCGTTCACAGAATACCCTAGGCACCTTAAAACTGCCATTACATACTGGAGGTGTTGTAGTAACTTGTCTTTGTTTTGAGCAAGAATCAGGCAATCGTCCAGATAAGGATAAATTTGTATTTCTCTCTGTCTGAAAAAAGCAATTACAGGAGCCAGAACTTTTGTGAATACTCTGGGCGCAGTAGATAAACCAAAGGGCAATGCAGAGAACTGATAATGAGAAGCACCAGCCCGAAATCTCAGGAATCTCCTGCAGCTGGGCCTGATAGGGATGTGAAGATAGGCCTCTTTGAGATCCAGGGTTACCATCCAGTGATCTTCGCCCAGCATAGGCAGAAGTTGTTGTAATGTTAACATCTTGAACTTTGGAATGTCTAGGTAGGTATTGAGAATGGACAAATCCAGAATTGGCCTCCAAGTGTTTCCTTTCTTTGGCACTAGGAATAGACAGGAATAAAAACCTAGGCCTACTTCTGACGGAGGGACCACCTGAATTGCCCCCATCTGTAAAAGTAAAGAAATTTACTCCTGAGCCTCCATCCTTTGCTGTGGAGGCACATCCGGCATGCCTTTGAAAGGAGGAAAAGTGTGAAAATAAAACTTGTACCCGTGATTTATTATATCCAACTCCCATTTGTCCTGGGTGACCAAATGCCAGTTTTGTTTGAAAAGTCCCAACTTTCCTCCTAGAGGAGCTGCCAGTAGAGAAGGGTCTGGCAGCGGAAGATACAGGTCATTGGGTCTGTTTATGAAAAGGCTGACCCCTGCCCTCACCAGAAGACTGTGCAGGAGAACTCCAAGTCCTAGGTCTGAAAGAACCCTGAGCGTGAGCTCTGTCTCTACCATGCCTAGACCTGCCCTTAGACTGATAATCCGAAGAAGGAAAAGACCATCCTCTAGCAGGCCAATTCCTACTAAACTTAGGGGGCTGCACCTGCATAAAATCTTTGACCGTCTGCATAGACTTAGCCTTATCTTCCATCTTTTTCAAAACTGATTCCACAGAAGGACCAAAAGTACTTCAGATTGAAGAGGAGCATCCAAAATCCGAGCCTTAACATGCTCTGACAAATTTTGATCCTTAAGCCAGGCATGTCTACGAATAACTGAACCTGTAGCAGCCACCCTGGATGCAGCCTGAAGAGCATCGAAACCACACTGCAAAGAATGCTTGCCAACTTGATCTGATGCATGAACCAACTCCTGGAGCTCCTTACACTCTATACCCTCAGATAAAGCATCCACCTTAGATTTCAATTGACCTAACAAAAAATTCTGATACTTCAGCATATGAAATTGGAAATTCAAAGCCCTCATAGCTAACGTAGAGGAGGTGTACACTTTTTTCCCCCATCTATCTAAAGCTCTAGAATCTTTATCCAAAGGAACTGGATTCTTAGCCACAGAAGCCCTAATACCCTTCGGACCTTGAGTAATAGTTTCCGGATCAGCTCTAGGACTCTTGTACAAATACTTATGTGCTTCTGGAACTCTATAATATCTGTCTGGCTTAACAGGGGCAGGAGGTAAAGAATCAGGATTAAGGGAAGATTCAGAAAAACATCCTGAACAACTTCTAAGACAGGAGGAATAGCCAAGGGCCTATGCTGTGGCAGAAACAAAATTCCCTGAGCCGTTTCCGAGAATCCGAAAAATCCTGACCTTCCCACTTGAAATGCTCCCTCATGGAATGTAAAGTCTCAGAAAAAGAAAAATCCTCTGGAGGAGAAGCAGAAGGACAGGAGTTCTCTGCATCCGAATCTAAATAAGAAGGGAATTCCTGAATTTCTTCAGCTGAGGAATCAGAGTAGTCTGAGGAATGATCCATCCCCTCTAAATCTGCCTCCACCCTAGGCCTCTTCTCTGGGGCATAGAACCCTGATCAAAGTAATCAAGTCCTCAGCCATTTTAACATATGCTTTTTAGGAACAGGGGCTGGAGAGCTAGAACTATGACCAGGGCCAACATGACAAGGTTTGGCCTTAGCATGGGCTTTAGCCACTGAAGTAGAAGGCCTAATAACCTTCTGTAAAGATGGAACTACAGACACCTGAGAAGCACCTTCAGCCGGGCCTAACTCCTGAGAGGCCAACTCCTGTAAAAGTAAAGGTTCCCCATGGGATTCAGCCGAACCCTCGGCAGGATCCACAGATTCAACCGGAGGCTCCGTAGAACCGGCGTCCGCAACGGACGACTCATCCGGTTTAGACTTCAAAGATCTATCTTTACGCTTTTTAGCGGTAGCGGGCGTCAGAGGATCCGACGGCATGTTATAGTTACACCTTTTACCGAAAACAAGCCTGGCACAGTCTAATCTCCGTTTAATGGTGCGCTTGTTAAATCTAGCACAAAAGCGACACCCGACCACGTCGTGCTCAGGCCCTAAGCAAGGAATACAGAAAGAATGAAAATCCTTATGAGGTATCTGTTTCCCACAAGAAATGCAATTATTAACTTTTTCTGACATCCGGATAACTGAGGCAAGAAAAGACAAAGATTTCCCCAACGGGGTACTTAGCCCAACTTGGTCTTCGGTCTGAAACTCGATAAATGAAAATTTCAGAACGCTGAACGGCACTTGCAAATGCTGCTTCTGCTTCGGACCACGCGGCAAGAAAGACTGAGGATATGGCGTCGGTCATGCGCTTATGTACTACGACGTACTGACATCAGCTCTAGGCGACAATGACCGACGCCAGCCCAGCTCTTTGGTATTCGGGCCGATCGAGGACAGCGGACTACCCACAGGTTATGACTGCAGCAATGTGAGATGAAGAACATCCATTTTTTTTTTATTTTCTGCAATCCATTGATAAAAAGAAAGAGTCGATTTTCTTAGCATGACTCAGGTTCTTTCATTGGGTCAGATGATCTACTCATTGTTTCATTAATCACAGCAGGAGGTTACTGGAATAACATTAATATCCATAAACAATTGTTTATAATTTCTTCCTTTAAATTATTATGCTGCAAGATATTTTGATGTATTCAAACAAGCTGAATATGGATACTGTGCTATATTTTAATAATCAGCATTTTATAAATCAGGTTCTTGCTTCGCTGTTGCTAATTGGTTGGTGTCAACTATACCATATTTATTTTATTACAAGGTATTTGATTTTTGTATTTCTAAGACATGACACCCACTTTAATCATTCAGAAATTCTTATAATATTGTGTGTTTATTATTTTTGTAATAAATAATGCACTTGGCTCCCTGATTTAGTATTTTTGCTAACATTGAAGGGCATTCCATAAAACAGCAGTATGTTTTCTGAAGTATTTCTAAATGGTATAATGCTGAAAATGTCACTTAAAAACAAAACTAACACAGTTCTGGTTAGAAAAGAAAAAATAATCAAAATTTGCCAGATAGGCACTGTTAATGTTTCGTTGGCCACACCAGTTTATCCCAAGGCCACAAACTATCCTTTCAGTGGCTGCAGGTTTCCAGGGATTAATCTTTGGATACCAATAAGAGTTTAACTTTAACTTAAACAGTCAGATGTTTTCCTGTACCCTTGGGTCATAGCTACCTAGCTACCAAGTCAGTAATTAAAGACACTACCAAGTCAATCATTAAAAATATAACCAAGTCCAGCTTCAAAGTTCAAAACATCATGCCCACAGATATAATAAATGACTATTCACTTTTGAGAGAAAAGCAAACAAGAAACATCACAGCATCAAAACATCTAATAGCTCCACATAATATGAACATAATGGCTCATATCTGAATGCTCCATTAGAGGAAATATAAAATTGTGCATTTGCTTGGTTTGTTGCCTCCTGCCTACTTCATCTAATGCATAATCATCACTGCTCTTGGAATTAATGCCATATATTAGAAGTATTTACTTTTACACCAGGAGAATGTGCAAAATCACTTGCATATCACTAAAGCCAATAACTCTGCTGGTGAAGCACTATTCTCTTGCGCCATAGCCAAATTATGGAACTCACTCCCACCCACAATTACCTCCGTACCATCATGCACCCACTTCAAAACTTTACTAAAAGCGCACCTAAAAATATGCTGGCTATGCCCTTGCAACTCCCACTCTAATATCATCCACCCCATCCAACCATTACCTTTCTTTCCACCCCACTAACTACCTTGATTATAGCAAGCTCAGATGCTCATAAGCCTAGTACTTATTATACAGCAGGAACTTCTCATTGTAACATTTGTTAATGTCTGTTATGTCACAGATAAAGATTCTAGTTGTCTACTGATGTACTATGTTCTTCAACTGTAAATATGTTGTAAGTAATTGCTATGTTAAATTGTTAATCGCCATGTAATCCAATGTAACTACTGTCTGTTTATTTTACTATGGAGCTTTTCTCCCTGGGCTTCCGCTGAAAATGGACCTACATCCAGTCGGACACTCCCGGTCAACAAATTTAAATAAATAAATAAATAAATAAATAAATAAATAAAAATTGATGCTTTCCTTGAAAATCTACAACAGTTTTCAATGACTCTATCAGTAATGCATCCCCCATGGTGAAGCATCCATTCTGATGTGCACTCTTTACTGGACTGATTATTTAGCAATTCACCAGACACTGTGAGCAAACCCATAGAAAACCAAGTATTTCTTACTGACCACTGCTTAGTTACCAGTTGTTTCAACCAGCTGAAAAAAGAAATCATTCCTAGAGGTAACAACAATAACCACTGATCATCAGCTATAAAGAACAAGTGTCCCTACTAAATACACCTGGGTAAATAGACAACTTCAGAATGCTATTACCTCTAGATAACCATGGTAGTGTAATTTCAAAGTCCTTGATTCATCTTTGCAGAGAGATAGCATTTGAAGAAGTATTATTGTACATCCTTAACTAAAACTGTCAAAACTAACTTTCTTACGTATCAAAAGCTGTTTTGTTCAAAATCTCAGAATTTTTTGACTTGAGAAAAATAACCTCACTGGCCAATGTACAAAATGAGGGTGAACTACATTGATGGTTAGTAATCAGATACTCTTATCACCAAAGGAGACCACTTCAGGATTTGAAAAACATTTGCTGTTGCACCGATTACTTGCTGTGTTCCTGCATGGTCCAGTAACACCCTATTGGGCCTCAAAGACTGGTTTCTGCTTTCTCTTTTCAAATTGTGACATTGCTTCATTTCTTACTTATGGTTATCTTGGGTGTGACAGCCTATTGCTGACATTCATTAAAGGCCTATTACACCTTTATAAGTATCTGTCTCAATCATACAGCATCGGGCACCATTCCTGACCATTCTGTTATCTCCATTCCTTTGAGAGGCCAAAGGTAATTCCTTGACGTCTACAGACCTATCATCCATCTTTCATACTCCTTCTAAATCATTGAAAAATCAGATTTTTCTCAGCAATGGTAACATCTTACTGCTATTGAACAGCATGGATTCAGCAAAGACCACATTACAATTACAGCTTGGCTGATTTTCAGAAGCACATTAGCAGATATATGGATCTTCATCAACTTCCTGGTGTTGTGTATATTGATCTAGCAAAGAATATTGACCCTATCCAAGAAAAGATTTCTTCAATGATCTCAAGACATTTGCCATTGATCCAATTTTAAAACAAAGTGATGATAGATTTTACCAGATGAAAATTTACCAAAAAAAAAAAAGAACCTGTAAACAAGTAAATGACCCATGGAAAACTTAAGTAAAGCCACTCTTATTTGGTCACCATAAAATTAAGACAGCAATATGGAACAGTAATGCATCCTCTTAAGTTTTTTTTTTCCAGTAACTTAGTATCAGTGTCTTTATCATTTATTAGTATGACAATGTATGCAGATGGTACAATACTATGGGATGTTGATAATAACTATGAAATTATTGGTAAATTGGAAAATCACACAGGTCAAATATTCAAGAAGAAGGTAGGGAACAAAGAATAACTCCAATTTTCTATTTTTAGATTTTACTTATAATTTTGAGTTCACAGACAATTAAAGCTGATCTAGGTATTAACGCTACCACACTTAATGTAAATACCAAATCGTCAAAATATTCATGAACTGTTTAAGTGGAACACAGGTTGATGTGTCCCACAACGCAATAGTGTTCTGTTGGTTGTGTTACCACTATGGACATTTTACAGAGCCAATCTTTTGCATGACTTCGTGCCAGTTTCAAACTCCTAAATAAAGGTAAAAGGGTGCAGGTGGACAACAAAGAAAAAATAAGTGTTCTAATTAATAAACTTTAGTTAAATTGCCACCTACCCCACTATTGCCTCACAATTCTGTAATTTTATTTTATGTGCCCCATCTTCAATTCAGTAATTTATAATCTATACCAAAGACAAATGGATGGTTACATTGGGGGAAGAAGTGCCCACTTTTGTAGATGTTTGGTGTACAGATCAGAAATTTGCAAGAACAGTCTGGACATAAACCTTCAATTTCAGAAATTTTGATTACACCCCAGCTATATAGTACAGCTATAATACAGTGTTATTATGTAATTGTTTAATTATATGATAAACATATTAAAAGCTACACACTCCATGCTGCTAAAAAGACAAAAGATGTGTACCCTATATTATAGTTCTGTCTAAATTAAAAAATATCGCTCCTTGTTTTGAAAGAAGTAGAAGATGGGGACTGATAAGGAAAGTAACAGTGGCCTCATCTTACATCCTCTCAATTTCTTTTTTTATGCCAAGGAACCTATGATGTGGTGTATTTAAAACTGCATAGTGCCTGAAACATGTTGAGTTCTAGTTGAATTTCCTATCATTCAGGAACTCAATGCCCCTCAGGAGAGTCTGCTGCAAGAAAAACTTCTTACACTTCTGGAAACATATATGTTCCTTGTGGTTCACACAGAAGTATGAGCAAATAAGATGCCATACTAGGTTTCACAACACAAAGTGGGTGACAAAATGTATGTATGTATGCATATATGTGTTTATATTATAACATGTTAGGTACAGTAAAAGTATATTGTGTCCTTAAGTACAAGACAAGGAACTGGTGTGTTTAAACATCCTCATAGAAAGTTAGTCAGGAAATTGAATTGCATTGACTCGTACATTGCAATTGCTGTGTTATATATGAAGAAAAATTGCAAGCAAAAGATAGTAAGTTAGTTTGTCAGTGGAAAACCAGCAAACACTTAGGATGGAGATACATAAGACCGGAAGACCCGAAGACAATAAAAGCATGAAGCAAGACAGCCCAGTAGGGAACTGCTGCAGAGATGCACCTGTTGGATTTATCTGCAACTCAGAGCAGGAATATGGGCCTGGGTGAGGCCTGCAGCCTTTAACTTGCTGGAAGAGGTAAACATCTGTATTGGCAAAAACATGAAATATAACTGATTTTATATAAGCAGAGATAATGCCCACTTTAATGCCTTTATACAAACGGTATCCTTATTTCTGACCCTGGTGGCATACAGTCCCATAAACTTACTTAATCTAGTTTACATAGCTATGGAATGCATTGTATCAGGCTTTCTAAATTCAGATATTGAAACTCTTCTTGTTCTGCACCCTCACCAGTTCTATTTCATCAAGTTTAGGCCATGCCTACCTAACCTAATAAAATTCTTTGAAAGGGTCGTAAAAACTGTGGAAAGCAGATATGTGGTTCACACAACATACCATGATATGGATAAAGCTAATGTTCTTTGCAGATATTATTTACAAACATAAAGACCTGAGCATAAACCCTTATACAGAGAAGTTAATAAACTGTCAGACATAATATGCATGGTTCAAGAAGCTGCAGCCACAAAAAAAAAAAAGTGACCAGTGTTGGCCCTATGGTTTCTGTGCTGAGACTCATTCTATATGTACTTCTATAACTTCAAACTAGTAAACCAGGCCTATGAATAATTAAATTTGCTGATGATTGCAAGCTAGATGATGTTGTTTGCTCAGAATCATATCTGGTTCAACCAGTCTCCTCTACTCTTCACATAAAGAGCAAACAAAAAATAAACTATACTGTAATAAGACAATTGCAACATTATAAGAGATTGACTTATAACAGGAAAAAAAAAAAAAAAAAAAAAATGACCACCACAGCCATTAAGGTCCTTGTCCTATACCCTCCTTCAACATATTTTGTTTAAAAAATTCTTCTTTTAAATTGTAGCAAACTATTTGCAGTTGCTAAAGTTTATATTCTGCCTGCACAGCTACAGCGCTCATATTTTACTTAATTAAAAAAAAAATAAAATTCTACTTTTTAAACTGTAGCAAACTGCTTGCTACAAATGTAGCAAACATTTGATACAGTTTATATCCTGCCTGCATAGAGGGCTAAGTGCTTATGTTTTACTTTACAAAAAAAAAATCTTCTTTTTAAACTGTAGCAAGCAGTTGCTACAGTTTAGATCACACATGCTGAGGTCTAACTGCAAATGCAATACTGGCTTTAAAAGCTGGTATTGCATTAAAGAGAGATCAAGATCAGCTGATTGTGCCCCCCTGACACTTTAAGCCCAGGTCAGTTGCCTATCTCACCCCACCCTAGCTGTGCTTCTGTATTTGCACAATGTGTTATAACAGTTAACTGCAGCTTGGTCTAAATACTAAAACTATCTGGTGTAAAGAAAGCAAGCTTAAACTAAATACCAAAAAGTGTAGTATTGCTAAATCTGGGAAACAGAGCTGTTCTGCAACCTATCACACAGACACCTCTCCAATCCAAACTAATTCAGTGACCACTCAGTGACCAGATAGTTTGGTATTTTCACTGACAACTCCAGAAGTACTTCTGTCTGGCCTAATTAATATCTAAAGGCATCTCATATACATCAAAACAAGTTATAATAACTCTACTTATCTGTTATCAGACTAATTACTGATGGCACTGTCCATTTTAGCATGTCTTTGTCCAAACAGATTGAACAACCTGAAAGATACCAGAGATTTCTAAATAAAATAAATCACAAGCCTGAATATCATTAGCTACCCAGTAGAATTGAACCCCTATCCTTATACTGTATGTGTTATATACTTCTCTGTGGTGACCTATGTTTAACATTTAAGGCCACAAAGGTTATATACTACCCTCATTGGCTTCTTTCACCTTTAGAAAACTAACAGAACCACAAACTCCCTAACTATGGAATTGAACCTTCAGCAAAAAATAAACAAGACATGCTGGCTTGCTAGATTTATATCCCAATGCAAATACCATCTCTAGACTAAACTACATATTCATATTAAACTGAATGAAATGCACACTGCTGTTAAGGTGAATTATTAAGGTTTAACTGGAAAAGTAGTCATGGGCTCGCCTAAGATCTCTCTAGTGACATTCACCTGATGGGTGTTATCAAGTGTATTATGGTTCCAGACTGATATGCCTTGCAGATATTATAATCATATGAACCTATGATGGACTACATCAGGCTTTGAAATTCCTTAAGAGTATTACAGAGGAAGGATCCTAATGCAAGAGTCATATATTTTCAGAATGGACATAGTGCCATATACAGTTTAAACATGTACTAGTGATTCACAAGACAACCACACACTATGAATGATAATTTTGAGGATGGTTAGGAAAATCTGTATTTTTATACTGTGAAATACTAAAAAGATTTGAAGGAGAAAATTCCTGGGATTCATAAATGCCTACATTATGTGTACACTAAGTGTACACTAAGTGTACCCTGTTCTGAATAAACAGACAACACAAACATAACTCACACCTTCTTACTCCTAATCTTAGTTTTCCTACTGATTTTCTTGCAGCCTTAAATATTGAGGCAGATTCATAAAGGGTACCACAAAGTGTAGACTACATGTGCACTTACTGTAATCTTTCTGAGTGACTGGAAAGCAAAACAAAATGTGGTAGGGATGTTCTTGAATACAGATCATGTGCACTTAGTGTAAATGTTAATGAATGTAGTCTTATATGAGGTTTGTTACAGGTGCTGAGGACACCACTGACGGTAAGAACTGTATGCTAAATTCAGTACTGATTTCATGGACTTTAAATATGCCTTGACTTAAGCTTGTCTCTGTTACAGTCATAACATTAAAATACTTTAAAGATTTGCTAAAATGGAAGAAGAGAAAGAGAGAGCACCTATGTTTGGAGTTGTTCTTTTTGTTAAGAATTTTCGTTTGTTCAGTGGTAACTCATGTACCCACATTGTTTCATGCATAAGCAATATCTGTCCACCTTAGTTACATTAAAAATACACCTGGCCGATATTTGAAACTACATACTTAAGTAGAATATCTACATTCTTGCCCTGCCTTTCTGATATGCCTCTATTTTGTCTTCTGCTGTTTTTGTTTTTTTTTTAACTCCCTTCCCTTCCCCCAGCTCCCTCCTGACCTCAGACAACTTTAGGCTGCTCTTCTCAGTTTCTTGCTCACCTATCCCTGAATTCTCACATCAGTCCTTTCCTTATATTGCAGATATGACCTTTGACTGGGAGGGGGGTCTCTGACTCCACAGGAAGTTGCCCTCAATACGTCCATAGAATGACGGATCTGATGCCTTGGGGATGCCCTCAATACGTCCATAGAATGACGGATCTGATGCCTTGGGGATGTCATATCTGTGGATTCTGGTCAATTTCTGTAACAGTGGACATGGCTATCGTAACAGTGTCTGGAAATTATAGCTGCTACCCGTATCAAATATGGGCTGTCCTGAAATGTTTCAGATCTCCAATGGAGGTTGCCCAGGTATAGGATTTTTCCCTTATGCCCCAGAACAGGAGAGCTGACTGTTGGCCACTCACTATATCCCCCACTGCCTCAACCAGCTCCAATGGCAACCTGACTCCATTTCCTGAACGTGGGTTAACAGTGTTACAGACAAATGCTATACCTCTGTGCTATTGTGCTGACTGCTGTTTGCTACTTTCTGGATGATATCTGTTTTTTCCTTGCATATCAATATTCGATGCCCTGTTTTAATTATCTATCCAGTCCTTACTTATACTGACAGTTCTCTTCTTCCCTGTATACCTCTGCATTCT